>NW_010243093.1:48891-136501 GCF_000690775.1 Eurypyga helias | reverse complement strand
TACCGGCTCCTCGCCGTGAATTCTCGCCGCCGGTGTCCCGTCGCTTGTTCGCTATTGCCCTCTGGTGGCAACAGCATCGGCCGTGGCTTGGCTCCCAGTTGGGTTTCTGCTCGTTTTCCACCGCTTGTTGCCCTGGAGCTATCGTCTTGTTGATACGAGGGATTTCAGCGGTGTTATTTACCTGGATTTTTAACATTCAGCTCAACTATTTAGAGCTTTGCACTATGCAGGAAACAAAGCTTTGCCCTCTGCAGTCCACAGCCAATGTCCTGCCATGTCTGAGAGTAGAATAGATTTTCCTGCTCATCGAAATGTTTTGACAACAGAAACTGCAGAAATTGTTGCCATTTCAGGCTTAAAATAATTCAGTCCCGCAGACTCTGAACCGTGAAGTAACTTTGTGTATACTGCCAGCACCCATCAGCCTGGTGCATGAAGTTATCTTCTGTTGAAGCAGAAATACTGCTTTATTACTATTTGTATTTCTATCTAAAGCTTTTGTTTTTATTATAAAGAATGAACTATTTAAAGAACATTCCCTTCCAATCAATCATTTCTTTTTGTCAGACAAGCCAAATCTTTTACAGAACGATCTTGGCTAATCAGAGTCTGTCTTCTTATAGACATCCTAGAAGATGATTCATTAATGAGACCTAGATTTTTTTCCCTGGTTGTAATGCAGGGAGATCTTAATAAGCAATGAATTGCTGTGTCTGCAATCACTTTTGAGAGGCTTGAAGGAAAATAATACTAGCACTAATACAATTGCTCTCTCTACACTGCCATCCGGTGGATGCAAAATTAATTTCCTTTTGTAAACGAGAAGGGAAATTCTCCTACTGATAACACAGCTGGCAAACTTACACCAAACTGACTCTTACTTGTAATGCAATTTCCAGACCAGTGAGGAAAATGTTGGTTTTTCTTTAATTTTAGTTGTTTCATATTAGAGAAGAAGCTTTCCAGTCTCTCATCTATAAAAAATAAACATTCTCTACCCTGGAACAGGAAGTAAACCTGTCTGGGTCTTGAAAAAGGGCTCTGAAAACCTCTCAAAGTCTCTGCTCTCAGTATCTGGCATGGGCAGCCCAAGCCACTGAGCACTGCTACTCCGGATGCTTTTGGAAAATGAAGGTTCAGCTCTTATTTTGATTTTTAGATAATGAGTGTGTGGGCTAGAAATAACAGAGCCTTGGGTCAGATACAGCACTGCATTTTTGGTTTGGGGTGGGGAGGCATGGGGCAGGGACTAACTCTCTGCTTTTCTCCCTAGGACCGATGACTGAAATAAAGAGAAGGAGCAAGTCGTGGTGCTCCCAGACCTACTGGTCTGCAAATGCGATTTCACCAGTGAGCTGTTCCAGGTGCAGCAAATCTCACTGACCACCACCGACTGTGTTGGTCATTTCACCGTCCCAGAGAAACCTGGAGAAGCGAGTACTGGGAGTGGACGGAGGCAGCATGAGAGACCGAGCCCCTCAGCTGAGTGCATAGCTCTGTCATTGCCTGCACCTTTCCCTGCTTCAGGGACCCTTCTAGTGCAAAGCACTGTGGAAATCCCTGCCATGGGCATTTGGACCCTACCTAAGTTAATCCAACAGCTGCAGCAATAGGATTTCCTGTCCCTCTCTGCATGAGGGCTGTGGAAGTGGAGCAGAACAGCCAGCCCCAGGGAGCTGAGCTGGGAGGACCAACTCTGGCATTTCAGCTGGTGCAGGTTGATCAGGTAATCACTGGGAGGTGGCATCCATCCCCTATCAACACCACAGCCCATGCTGAGCATGGTTCTTACTTGGGACCCTTGGTTTTTTTTCCAGAGCATGCTAGCTCTCCAAAGGGGCTCTGCAGTGGGGTATCTGGGGCCAGCAAGGTCCCGCTCTAGAGGTGGGAAGTCCTGCCGCCTCACAGCACTGCCAACGCATTCCAGTCCTGAGTCATTCCGTTGCCTGTTTATTTTTGGTATTTATTTATTTACCACCGAGGTGTCGATCCAGAGTGGGCTGGCTGTGCCGAACTCCTCCGGTGGCCACTGCCAGCTCTATCAAAGTCCCATAGTGTTAGGAGTGTTTCCACCCTAAGCCGAGGGGGAGAGAGGTCGGGTTCCTGTGAGAGCAATGCCACCGCAGTCTTCCATCACAAGCGTGCTTGGCTCTTGGTAATGATTGCAGTTACACAGGGTGAACTACATTCACCCTCCCCACGGAGCTCCCAGCTCCTAACGCTCCCCCTGAGCCGGCTGGTGGGGTAGAAGGAGGTTAAGAGGCATATCCTTTGCTGTAATTATATCCTGTTGCTAGAGATATTGTGCTCTGCTTAAAGAAATCATCATAATACGGCCTCCCGGAGAAGGTAACTACTGTGCATCTTATGAATGGCTGCATGTGAATGTCTGCTCAAACTGCTGTCAGCAGCAAGTTTCAACACATCTTACATACCAGGCATTTTACAGCCTCAGTTTTATTTGTTTTCATCACTCCTTGCCTTGTGCTTTATTTTTCATTAATGGATCTGGGTTTTTGTTTGTGTTGGTTTTCTTTTTCTCCTCTTCTTTTTTTTTAAGACAGAGCTCATGTCTTTGATGGAGCATTTGGGTGGTGGCCACAGCTTTTATTTGTTGCATTTCCATTGCTCTGTGGTGGCTTGAGGGGAACTGTCTGGAAGATGCTGTTTCCGAGCTGTTCCCATATGGTAGTATGTGAGTGCACCCTAGTTTCCTAGTCTGAGCCCAGAAAAAAATGGACCATAACACTGTTGACAAAACTTGGTGTCACTCTACCTCTAGCATAACTGCACAGATTTAGGCCCATCAGACAGCTTGCTTTTCCTGCTCTACTTTCACAGTTTTTCTCTCATATTGAAAAAGAGTTGGCAACTACCCCACCTGTTCCCAAACAGGGATTTTGGACCTTTGAGCTTTCTGAAGCTCCTCTAAAACAAATCTCTCTCCTGTCACTGACACCAGTGATCCCCCTGCCTTGGTTAGCAATCGGTATCAGCGTCCCTGCAGTGTGGCTGAGGTTTTGGAGTATCACAGCCTGGTAAGGCTGAACATGGAGGTTGCCATATGACTGGTCAGAGCCATATCCCTTGGCTTTTCAGTGATGTTTGAACCAAGGAGAGGGAGGAATGTCAGCAGTGCCCTGGTTTGTCGCAGTAGGAGTGATCCAGCTCCTCTTCCTTTCTCAAAGGTCACTCATGTTTGCCTTTCCCTAGCAGTACGTGTGGTAATCTGGCCTCGTGTTGTGTATGTAGGGCTGCAGTGTGTGACCGTGACACCCTGTGTGGCTGTAAAAACATCACGTCCATCTCCTGGCCAGGTCAAGGGAGGATTTGAAACTGTTGCTTGGATTGTTGCCTTGTGCAAATGGCTGGGGCTTGCTCTTCAAATGCTGAAGCTGAACTGTTTCAGTCCCCTCAATGATTTGTTGTGTTTGTGCTCTGAGCATCCACTCATCCTGAGGTGTTGCATCCTGAGGTGGCTTCATCCCAGTACTGGGCAGAGTACCGTGTCTGTCTCTGTGATTCCTGGTGAAGTTTGAAAGGCAGCCTGGCTCCTGCATGATGGAAGGTGCTGTAATAAATGTGAGCTCATAATGCTGTTGTAAAAATAACTGGAGCTAAATTAAGAAGAAAAAAAATCATTTTATTCAGCCCTACCCCAGGGGGCAAATGGACATGAGGAATTGGGCAATCCTTCTGTAAGTTCTCTTTCTTTAGACTATATTTAAACCACACCGAGAGCCAGAGTCTCAGCTGGTGTCAATTGTTGTTGACTTCACTGGAGTGAAGCTGGTTTACACAAGTTGAGGCTGCTAAATGCCAGCATCTGGATGAAGCTGAGACACAGCTGCAATTACTTTTGCAGAAACCTCCAGTCTGAGGCTGGTTCAAAAGCTCTGAGCCCTCCTGAGTGCTTGAGCCATCAGTGCTCTGATTCAGCAGCTTTTCGGGATGTGAAGGGTTATGAAAGGACCTTCACTCAGGTCAAAATTGGCTCTAATCTCAGCTGGGCTCTGCAAGTCTTGCGCCTGTCATTTTGTTGTAATCACTGCTTTAGCTGGGATCCTCTGAAAAACTGCAAAACCTTTTTACTTGCTGCTTCACCAGCATCATCTCCTGTCTAGACACTCTAATTATGAGAAGCAGGGAGCGTACAGTGTGATGTGTAGATAACCCTGGATAACTCCAAGGCAACCATGTGCTGCTTCCATCCTTCCTCTGACTACTCTCCAAACTAGTTTTGCCAATTTATTGGCTCCCCCAGCATAAAGATTAGTGAAGTGGGTACTGTACACTGTCATCTGGGCAATATTCATTTGAACTTTCCCTTCAGAAGCAAGTGCTCCAAGACAGAGAAATTGATAGGCAAACCTCCTCAAATTGCACTGGGATCTAGATTTAGCCCTACCTACTTCTGTTTTGCTGTATCCCCAAAACTCTCTCGATTAAATAAACAAAAATCCTCCCCACCACCACCACTATAAGCAGAATGTATTAAGCCTGTAAGCTGCTTTGAGTCTTTTTTGTGTACTCATTGTATCCACTCTAATTCTGTTCTTATCCATAGTCTTGGTTTTGATATATGCCACCATAGACTGTATCCAAACTCAACTCCATGTACTTCAGCTATGTCCTTTACGTAAGAGCTTTTAAAGCTACTGATTTAACGGGAGACCATCAAACAATCAATATGTCTAAAACACTGTAACGCATTTGCTTAATTCAGTTGCTCTTCGCAGCATGCCACTTCCAGGAGTGTGTAATGAGAGGGGAAAAACCATATTTTGTTCTGTTGCCCTTCTTTAATGTGTCATCTTCCCTGATTCCTGTGCTGTAACTAGTACCAAAGAGAGTTGTCTGTGGTATTTAGCAGGGCCCCTGGGATTCAGACTGTTTCCCAAGTCTCTGCACTAGCCCTGGGGTGTCGCGTGGGTTTACATGGGTCTCTGCAGGAGCTGGGGCATGTGAGAATAATCTGTTCTCTGCATTTTTTTTCCAAATCAATGTGCTTTGAAGTGATTGTAGGGAGAGCTTTTTTTTTTTTTTCCCCTCTTTTTTTGTAGCAGCTTTTGAAAAGCACCACACTGATCCCTGGGGGTGTGGTGCCACCCAGCAGCCTGCTTCTGCTCGTGCACCTTTTGTATTCCTCCTGGCAGTGACATGGGTGAGCTAACGCTCTGGGACATGCTTTTAGGTTGCAGCTCTTTATAGTCGGGACGAAAAGCCTCTTTTTATGGGTCCTGATAATTGAAACATGCCACAAGCATGGATGACATGAAAGAAGTTGGTACTAGAGCCTGTTAATGAGTGACCTGCATAAACGTCCCAGCTTTGGGCTCTGGCAGGGGCTGCTGAGTTCAAGCTGCACAGTGTTACCTCTTTGGGAAAATTGTACAGGTTTAACTACGGTCTGTCAGCTGGTGGAAAAGTCTGTCTGAGTATGCTTCCTTTGTTGTAAGGTTGTGTTTTTAACTGAATTCACTTAGGACACATTGAAGTGTATCCTTATAAAGAGCTGAATTTGGTGGCTGACATACTGAAAGAGTAAACCTGAATCCTGAGTTCCTGAAGCCAAGCTTCAGGTGGGATTTCTGGCCCTGTTTAGGCAGGATTGTCCCCAGCCTGCCTCCAGCCAAACCTGAGACTCCATCTGGAGTTGTAGCACTAGACTCTCTCCAAAGGAGATGGTCCTCCAGCTCAAGAATCATCAGGCCCAAAGCCAGGCCAGCTCACAGCCTTGTGTGGAAATGGGGGCCTGTCCTTTCTCTTCCCTTCTCTTCATGAGGTGCTGAGAGATATGGTTTAGTGGTGGACAGATACGGTTGGACTGGATGATCTCTAAGGTCTTTTCCAACCTAGTGATTCTATGATTCTATGATTCTATGATTCCCTGGCCCTTTCTACTCTCAGTAGAGTATTCTCTACTCTGGTGGTCTGCGCTGGCTGAGGATCAGTTTTGGGTTGAGTTGTTAAACATTTGTTCACATCCCAGAAATCAGTGCTTGTACATGAACCCAATGAAAAAGGAAGCTCTATGTGAAGAAAGCATGGTTCTTTCCCTTCTTTCTTCTCCATCAATGTGTCATCATGTTGCTGGGGATGGGTGCACAGACATTGTGCTGCAATAGCTTCCTGCACCTCATGCAGCTCCTAACCAGCCCGTAACCAGCTCTCACACACAGCCAGCCAACAGGGCCATGTAATCCCTTCTCCCAGTGTTAACCGGACGATCCTCGCACCGTTTGCAGTGCACCGACACTAAACCTGCCACGATTGTGGGAAGCTGCTTGACATATAACCTGTGTGGCAGCTGTAGAAAGACTAGGTTTGTACTTCCTTAGCTGTTTGGAAGGTCAGGGTGCCAGGCTGAGTGTGCATTGAATGTCCCACTATGGTTATTTTACTCCTGTCTCAAGTGGGGAATGTTTCCAGAGTGTACTGTGGCAGTCTTTGAACCAATTTGTTGTTCCTTTGCTTATGATGAAATTAATTCACTTCTTTTGATATAAACTAGCCATGAGACTGTTTACTTGGGCATAGGGATACATGTACTTTCTGAGAAGCAAGGAATTTAGTGACTGAGGGGTTGTGTAGTTTAGATTTTGCATTTGCAAAACAGATGGCACTGGGGAAAAAGCAATGGGGGGAGCCTTTAGGACAGGGTTGCCTCTGGACTCATTCTGGGTGGCCAGTAACTCCCTGTTGCAAGATCCTTGCAGGAAGGATCTTGGAGTGATCAGTCCTAATCAAACTTGGCTCTTGGTTGGGGCAGGCTCGTGTTCCTCTGCATACCACTGTGGATATGGCAGGCAAAGAATCCATCATCGTGTCCGATGACCTTGCCTTCAGGGCGAAGTGCCAAGAATGCCCCATGTTTTCTCAGGGTGCGGTGCTGTCCACCACTAATGCCCAGCAAAGTGTGATGACAGGGGTGAACGCACACTGGGATTGCTGGGGCATTTGCTGGCGGGCTTGGTGGGGGAGTATCCTGGATGCCACCACCTTGTTATTTTGGGCAATGGACTGAGCTGCTGAGCTGGATCTTTCACAGCTTCAGCCAATTTTCTGCCCCTCCAGAAACATTTCACAGACATGAATGCTTTGCCCGTCTAGGTGTCATGTTTCTGGGAGACCTTTATGCATCCCACTGAGCCCATTGCAGATGCTCTTACCCTTCTTCAAATCCCAGAGCTGAAGCACTGTTGTTAAAGGCGTTTGAACGTTTTGTAAGCCTCCACTGACAGAACGATGGCTGTCTTGCAGGTCAAAAGTTTTTCTGTCTCTTTATTGATCTCTTTTTACTAAGGCTAGTTGGATATCAGCTGCGTGCAGACAGATGCTGCCAAGGCAATTGGGGAGTTACTAGGGTTTATTAGCAACCACCAGCTATTTAACCCTTCTCCTTTGTAGATTTTTTTTAGAACTTCAGAAGTCTAACATCCCTCCACTTGCCATATGGAGAACTGAGGCATAGTGAGTTGCAGTGGTTTGTCCCAAGCAAGTCTAACTAGAAAAGTGCTTAAAGTCCAAATTTCTTGTTATTCAGTCTGGGTCTTGATCAGAATATCCTGTTGTTTCTGGTACTAGAGCCTGCTTG
This sequence comes from Eurypyga helias, assembly GCF_000690775.1. Classification (NCBI taxonomy): domain Eukaryota; kingdom Metazoa; phylum Chordata; class Aves; order Eurypygiformes; family Eurypygidae; genus Eurypyga; species Eurypyga helias. The sequence goes on along the minus strand of NW_010243093.1, from coordinate 128,904 downwards.
AAAGGGACAGAATGTGTGTCTCTGAAGAGAGAGGGAATCCTGTCCAAAGGCAAGGGCCTGGAGTGTGCCTTCTTGCTTCTCCCACTGCACCCCAAATGAATGGAGAGTTGGTTGGAGCAGGAGGAGGCTATCCTCATGGACAGACCAACTACAGAGGATAAAGAAAGTAAGTGTCTTCCTCCAGCAAGGTGACATTTGCCAAACATGCTGTAGCAACACAATGCCCCAGTGCGAGGTGGGGCCTGCAGGCTGAAATGTAGCCTCCAGCAATCACCTTGGAGTATTGCTCTCCTGCCTAGGCTGGGGTTTGCCCTGCTTTGTATGTGAGTGTGGTTGCCAACACCTGCACACAGCAAAGGCATCATGCTAACAGACCTGAAGAGCAGCATCTGGTACCTGTTTGGCCATGGCAGGGTACAGGGCCAGGTGAAAGTGTAAGCAGCAGCACCACCAAAGGTGAAAATAAAGCTGTCAGGCTTAGGCGATGGGTTTTCTGATAGGCTCCAGCACTGTGTCTCTATAGCCTTCCCTCCTGTCTCACTCCATCATGCAGCCCCATCTTTCTGGTAATTGTCCATCTGGATCAATTTGCAGCCACCTGTGGGAATTGCAGAGCTGTGCCACCATGCGGCATGTCCAGGAATTGCCAGGCTCCACTCGGTGGTCCTACCTGGAGCTCAAGCTCTTCCCAAATTCTGCTTACATTGCAGGTAAACTCTGAAGGAAGGGGAACATGTGTAAGAGGAAGGAGAAACACCTGTGTGTCTGCATTTTCCTGCCTCTTTGCAGGCTTTTTGATGAAAGACAGCATAGTTCATGTCATAGTTCATCATTCTATTATATGATTCTGTGGTTGCATGCCCCCTTGGTGTTCCAGGTTTGCAAATTCCTTCTTGCAGCCTTTAGATGTGGATCACTGCCTCATGTTGGTGGATACTACACAGAGAGATAACAAGGAGACCATCCAAGTCAAGATTACAGACTAGATGCCAGATAAAAGGCCTAAGTGAGCTAGCTCAGACACATGGGTGGAGTAGAGCTGGAAGGAGAAAGTGACAATGCGATGGAAAGGTGTAGTGGAAAATCAGGAATTACATCTTGCAACTAGTCTAACCAGGACCCTAGGCGAGAAGGTTTCCAGGCATTGTGGAAGTAGCTTTGCAAATTCTTATGATGAGTTGGATGCTTTTTTGTTGTTTTATTTTTCCATGCATATAAACGAGCACAGAGGTGTTTGGCAAGGAGCTAAATCTCAAACTTCGGTGTGTTACCTCTCCATTGGTGAGGATCCTCTGGTGCATTACTTAACCATCCATTAAAGAGTACTGCAGGACACCACCACTTCAGTTCATGGAAAAAGAGAGTTAGAAAGGGAGGAAAAGGAAGTCTATAGGAAAGGAAAACATTTCAGGAGTCCCTGTGAGGACCTTGCCTCGGCTGGCCGTATCAAACCCTTTGCACTCCTGCCTGCACTCTTGGCTGCAGTGCCCACACGAAACCTCCCCTGAGCGTGTGCTTCAGGGACTCACCTTCTGGTGGGACAGGGCAGGGCAGTCATTGGGAATGGTAGGTGTGAGGAGGGCAAATGCACCAGGGATGTCTGGTGTGTTGTGAGAGAAGGGCCTTGGCTCTTGTACAGATTTAAGTTGAAAGCTACTTTGTCACCGGGTTGTGCAAGAGTGTCTGTGGCGGAGGGGATGTGTGCGGCGGGCAGGAAGGGGGGGTGTGCCTGCATGTGTACATGAGGAAGTACATGCAGCAGTGGTTGTAATTGCTTTAATAAAAGAATATTTCCCTGAATTTCTCCTTTGGCACCTGGAGGGCCCTTCCCAGGATGCCCTTTCTAAAGCTGCTGTTTGATTTCCAGGGCAGATGCAGTACACACACACACACACACACACACACACACACACAGAGTTGGCCCCATTTCATTCATGCAAAACCCACAAGCCCCATCAGCACATGGCTCCTTTCCCCTTTGCTGACAGGGAAGGGGGGTGCGGGGGTTGAAATAATGACAGAGTTGATTATAATTAATATGTTTTATGTCTGAAGAGTGAAAGTCCTGCCCAAGTCCCCCAGCTGAGCACAAGCCAAAGTGCTAAATCCCTGTAGGGGTGTGTTTTATTACTGACGCTCTGCGTGTCGAGGCTGGTCGTGGGGTCTGATGCTGTGTGTGTGGAATTTTTGTGGCTATTTTCTATTGTGCCAATGAAAAGCAGGATCCTATCCGTATAATAAAAAGGAAACTTGAAGGTTTCCACGCCTACGTGGAGATGAATGTTTGCAGCATTAGTGTTTTAAATGTGTTTTACCTTCGTATGACTTCCCTGTATGAGCCCTTTGCAAATGGTGGTACAGACATTTCAGTGGACGGATGATGGTGGGACTCTCAATGCCCCTTCCTCGACGGTTTTGTCTGCTCCTTGGTTAAGCTGGTCTGTAGCTGGGTTGTTTTACAGTCTCATAATGCTTCATTGGGTGGAGATTGTGGAGTTTGATTCATCCCTGACTGCTCCTCTTTCAGGAACAGGGCTCTGCTGGGAGGATGGGGACTGAAGGGCACTGATTTCTCATTGATCTTCTCTTGACCTGCTGGGTGATCTCAAGCAGGAATTTTTCAGCTCCTTAAGACTCTGTTTTGTCTTTTTGCCTGACATTACACACCAGATTGAACGCTGAGCTGGTTATTGAAGCCCTTCTTAGCCAGGCTGTGCACACAGAGCAATAGTGGGGCAGTGACCCATCCCACATCAGTCCAAAGCCATATATACTGCAAGCATTGACCACTTCAGTGGGCTGAAAGTGGGACCCTCAGTACCCACCAAATTAGCAGGAGGAGGAAGTAGTAGTTTCCTATATGATATGTTGGAGGTGCCTTTAACTGAGAATAGTAGCAGTACTGGCTGCAATCCCGCAAGCTTTCCAAGGAGGTCTGAGAATTGGAGATGGGAAAACCCAGAAAGCAGCCAGGATTCTTGGGGACCTGAATTGTGTTTGTACCTGTGCAGCCCTTAGTTTCCCAAAGCAATTTTGGGCTGGCAGAGAGTGTGTGGCACTCCCCTGAGAGAGGGGCTGCTGGGGCGCAGTCCCCAGGAGATTCCAGAATTCCCTCCTCTCTGTCATCCTCACAAAGGAGGGGTGTTTTGTCTCTGCTGTAGCTGTCTTTCCACCTTAGCGGGTGGGAGCCTGTTGGGACTCCAGCCCAATGGTGGAAGCTCACAGCTTCCCCAGGTAGCTTCAGCCTTGTTTCAGGTAAAGATGAGGATGTGTCTGTATGACGTGGCTCACTGTCACCTGTCCCTGTGTTCATCAGTAGGAGCTCCCTTGGGAACACGGCTGAACCAACACCAGCCTTGGTGGCTGTTCCCTTCATTTCTGGATGATTGTCTCTCCATCTCCCACACAGCTGGCCCAACTGCTGCTGTTGCTCAACCTCCTCCTTTCTGCCCTCTTAGCACTGATGTGGACAAAAACAGCCTATAAATCAGCTTGTGAATTTCGGTGCTTGACCCTGATTCCCCAGCTTGTACTTGTAATACCTGCAATCCCCAAGAGATCTGTCATTCAGGGGTGAGATGCTTTGGGCTTTGAACTTTCTATCCCAAAAAAATACATTCAGCTCTGATAGAGATCTCAGAGACTTTCACTGAAATTCTCTTATTGTTTTTGCTGTGTTGGTTTGTTGTTTTTTTTTTTTTTTAACCTTCCAAATCCTCTTTTTTTTTTTCCTCACTCCCAGAACAGCGAGCTCAGCATCTAAAGGACAGAGCTGGCTGTAGCACGCAGGCTCTGAGCAGTGTAAGAGCTGCTGAAGGAGAGGAAGGGCAGTAGGACGGCTGTAACAGAGCACACGTGGCTACTGCCCTCAATTAGCCCATGTGGCCATCATATTTGAAATGAAAGCGCAGAAGGTCTCCAAAGAGTTCCCTCATGGGTCTTGATGAAGTTATAAGCTGGGACCACAGTATAACTTAATTTCCTGAAATGTCAAGTGGCTCATATTGGCTGCCTGCTTTATTGGTGTTTTTCTTATGAACACATTGTACTCCCTTTTCCTGCAAAAACTTCCTATCAGTGCTTGGTGATTGCTTAATAAGAGAAATCAGTAAGGACAGGGAAAGTTCACATCCTGCAGATGAATATAATGACTCTAGCTTTCTTCTGGGTTGCCAGAGGCTTTTTTTTTTGGTTGTGGTTTGATTTATTTGTATTTTTATTCACCCAGCTGAGAACATTGATCTGAAGCTGTATCCTGCAAGTGCTGAGCACTTCAACGAGGTGTAGGAGGCCCTCAGCACCCATTGGCCTCACACAAGAAGGAAAAGGTACAATTTCCTGGATGATAAAATCTGGGAAAAAGTATCTCAAATTGGGAATAGTAGCAATGCTGAGGGTAAAGCTGTCAATCTCATGTTTTCATTACCTGTCTTGTGATAGGTTGTGTTTTCTGCTTGATTTTGCAAGAGAAGAGGGCTTGTATGATCATAGTGTGGGTGTGAACTCTTACGAAGGTGACTGCAAGGCTCACAGGCAAATCTGAAGGATCCCAGATGGATTTGTTGTTATTGTTTAAATCTTAGTTTCTAGGCAAGCCTTTCTATAATTTCTTAAGTGTGATTTCTGAGCCCTGTTGGCTCTTTATTCAAGATCAGGCTTTTATCATGCTTGTGTGAGCTAATACTCTTTTAGACTTGGAGATACTGGGTTTATAGTGAACCTGGTGGAAAAAAAGCCTTTTCTTCATGATAGCTTTTATATGACTAATTCTAATTCTCCTCTGTCTAGAGCTTTCCTGCTTCAAAGTGCTGTGCAAGCTATTAGCTAACTGTGCAGCTTAGGTAAATGAGTAGGTAAATAAAACTCCCTGCCATTTGAAGGGCATTTGAACTCCTCCGAAGCCCTTGATACTTCTGATCAGCACTGTGTCTCTATGTAGTCATTCCTGTGATAGAAGTATGGTGCTGACCAGGGAGCCACTGAGAGCCACACAATGGAAAACATTTGGCAGAGGGACTGGTTGACCATAGGCCTGAAAGTCAAATGTTAACTTGTGGTGGCTGTTTGCTTTCTAAAGGTCTCTTGCAACCTGAGTCCTCTCACAGCTCTGCTTCCCAGCTCTCATTTCAGTTCTTCGCAGAAGACATTGATCTCCTTGTGTCTGAGGAAGGAAAGAATTAGCAAGTGGTTGCAACTGAAAGTTTTGCATGATTAATTGTCAGGAATGTATTGAAGTTAATGCAATTTTTGTGCCACTCCCTATATTTTAACATTTATGGGCCAATAAGAGAGGAACTGATCAAGCAAAAATAAAAACCCCATAATGAGTATTTTAATACTAAAATTATAGTTAACCTTGGTCTGCAACTGAGGACTGCACGAGCCTTTCAGAAAAGGAGCAAAGCATGTTTTGCCATCACCCTACAGTCATAAACATATTCTTAGTTCAGCTCCTTCCCATCTCAGTGTATTACATACGCTGTGTGCAGGGGTAATCATCTGATTACACAGTAATGTCCTGCTACCCTAAGTACTGGAGTGTATTAAGACACTGAAGTAAATAAACCTTGGTGTAGGCTACTAGCTACTGCAGAGAGCAGATTCATTAATTTTTTTGTTGTTGTGTCCTCATGTCATCACTTTCTTTGGATGTGTGTACACTGCCTTGCTATAGAAAGCACTGATGTCTAATTGCATCCGGCAGAAGGCCATTTGAGATGATTAAAAAAGTATCCTATTTGCTTGCTTTTAAAAAATGTAATTACAAGCAGGTGCTCATAGCATGACAAAGCTTAGACAAGGTATTATGAAAGAAAAATATATCAGTCTTGTGGCTTTGGGTACAACAAACCTGCAACTGTCCCACCATTTGCAGTTTCCTCTGGCCTTCGAGGGCCTTTTTGACCCAAGGAGAACACCCTGTCATGGGGCAAAGGATGAGGTGACTGATGGTTTCGTGCCTAGCCAGTGTGAAGGCAGCGAGGTGTAAATCCACATACTTCCTCACCACTAAGGCCATTACTTTGCATTAATTTACTACTCTCACCACCTGACTTTCTGTTATGACTTAAAGAAGGGTTACCTGAACTGAGGAAAATGGGAATTTTTGTACTTCACAAATCAATGGTCTTACTGCCCCCCGATGAGTTGGAAGTGGCTCTTGGGTGCTGCTGGGGGACTAGCCAGCTGGGGTCACTCAAGAGCGTTGCAAGAGGTTCCCTTGTCTCCTCGCCCCAAGAGGCAGAGATATTTAGACAGCTGCCTCACTGTGAATGGGACTCTGGCAAAAGAATTAAGCAAAGATTAAAATCAGTTTTAGCTGTTAAACGTGTGCTTTGCACAGCATTTAGCAACTAAAAGGCTAATTATCTTTGAACTTATGCACGTGGTTTTAGATGTGATCCACACAAGTGGATTTTTTCTGTTGTCTACAAGGAACTGAAAATGAGGGTAAAAATGAGATGCTGGTGTCAGTAAGGGCACAGCTTTTTGAGTAAGCTAGAGACGGTGCCCAGTCTGCAGAGAAGTAGGGTGCTTACTGAATAAGAATAGGTTAAAAAAATTTATTTTAACACTTGTCATTTAGACTCTCCTATTTAGTGGGAGTTCAAGCTCTTTAAGGAAATACAACTGTGCATGAAGGTAGGAAAATGAGACTGCTCTGAAAGAAAGCCAAGCTCATACCTGGAGGGAAAACATACTGTGATTGTTAATGCTTGCTGGGTACAGAGTGAAGTCTGGGAGGTGAAGAGTGCTGCAAGACCTACATAGGTCAGCAGAGAGTAAATCAGACTGAGATTTAGAAAGTTCTGCAGAAAAGGAATAATTTGATGCTAAATTGCAATTGAATAGAGAGAGGGGCTCCACACCCCTGTGCAGTCTGTGTGCTCTGAAAAGCTGCATCAGGCTCAAGATGCCCCCATTAGTAAAACATAGACAATGGGAGGAAGTAACATGGTTGATATAATGTTGGTGCCATTTAAAAAAACCCTTTAGGGAAGCAAGTTAGCATTGCCAAATGGTGATCAAAAATTCTGGATCTTCTCATCCAACAAGAGCCAAATCATGACCTAAGCCAAAATTTTTTCAAGATTTTTATTTAAACTTCAACTTTGTTAACCGTTAGATTACCCGTAAATTATATTTCAAGCTTCTTTCTTTACCATAAAGCATACAATTATTACAGAAATAGCACCAGGAGTCAAAAGTGAAATTATACAGCCACTGGAAGGTAGGCTGGTTGGAAGCCCTGATGTCCGATCCATTTCTTGCGTCGCCTTTTGCACAGTTGAAGATGTTTATCTTGATGCTCTTAACCAGATGTCCCCTTGCCTAAACACTCCTCTTCACTCAGGCGAGTGCTGACAATCATGTTTCCCAGCACTCTGCTTTTCTCTGGACTCTGCGGTCTGTCCATGTCTTTTTTCAAAGGGTGAGTCTGAGGCTAGAGGCAACCCACCAGTACCTCTGTTGAGCATGGAGGAAGGATACCACCACAAGCACTGTATCTTGCACTGATATTTACTGAATTAAACCTCCCTCCTCCCCCAATTTTTCCAGCTCATCAAGATCATTCTGATTTCTGATCCTCTGCTGTATATAATGTCAGCTCTTCCTAGCTTTGTTGCCTTGTAGAATTAGTATACAAACTAGTATACATATTCTCAATTATTTAATTTGATCTTTTTGTAAAATGATTGAATGGAACTAATTCCCAGGTACAAGGCTGTAAAGCAGAACGCCTGAGACAATGAGACTTATGAAATGGTCATCAGATGTAGCAGTTACACGCTTCAGGCAACAGCACTTTTGCTCTAGCTAGGAGAGGATTAATAGCTGTTTTTCTCCTTTTCTTCCCGTGTTTCTTGGTTCTCTGTGTAGCAAAGCGCCTAATAGAAAGTTGTAGGTAGTGGTTAAAGACCTGTCTTGGGTCCAGAGTTCAGACCTTCCAATCTCAGCTCCGAGCCGCAGCCTGACCTTTCACAAATCTCTGCAGCTTGTCATACCTCTGGTTTTTTACATGTAAAAGTTACTTCTTTATGCAGGGTTGAAGGTTTCTGCATTGAGGTCAGAGAGCCAAGACTATGAAAAGGCCAGATTCAAGAAAACGTCAATGCTAACTTTTTGCTTTTTCTTCAGGAGGTGTCAGGCCAGGCCTGAACTGTAGGACAATAAGACTTTATCACTTCTGAAGTGTAAGGTATGGATTTATATGTTTGAGAAACCCATCAAGGGTAGTAACATGCTTTAACAAAAGAAAGATCTCTAGGTCAGGCAGCTTTGATTTGAAGATATCAAGGGAAAAGCAATTTCTCTCAGTGATTTTAACAATGCAAATAGGTTCTGAAGTGATGATGGGAAGATGAATATGCTTTTCGGAGTGGAGCTGAGCAGAAGCAATGCATTGGTGTGGCAGGGTTCACAAAAGGCAGCCTTTGAATGACAAGCACCAGCTTAGGCAAGAGGATTTCACTGGGAGCCAGCCAGGAGAGGTTAGAGCTCTGTGTAGTACATGCTCCTGATGATTCCACCACTCTGTCCTTATTTCCATGGCTCTGCTGGTTACCTACCACCTTGGAGAGGTGCTGCAGGCACATTCTGGTGGGCTTATGTCATTGGTCAGAGATCTTTGTGTATGTAAAATTTGGGATAGATCCGTACCATCCCTGCACAACTGATGTTTGTAGATGATGGGTGAGGCAGTGATGTCCCAGAGAGCTACAGTGCCCTGGGCTATGATCCCATAAATTAAGCAGGGTTGGGCCTGTTTGTTTTTGGATGGGGACTGAGAAGGAAAAGTTGATTGCTACAGTCAATTTGACTTGGTAATTCAGAAGGTGGTGCTCTTCCCCCTGGATAGCACAGGCTGACATGCCAGAATGACTAGGCTCACCACAACTCCTAACCTTTTGGAATAAAATGTAAACCCAACATCCTCACTTCTCAAGAGTGAACATCACGGGACTCCTGCTATTACCCCCAAGTCCCAACCAAATTCCTTCTCGAGGCAACCGCACCCTGCAGATGGAGATCCACCCTGCCCTTTCAGGAGGATGCAGTAAACTGCTTTCACTGCTCGGTCACGTCGTACCTTCAGCTGAACCACTGCAGAGCTCAGTACAGATAGCAGCAGAATTACTTGGGCAGGCAGCAAATGCCCTTTCAATTAATTTCTGAAAGTGTCCTCACTGGAAAGGGACTGTTTAAATGGGAGGTGCTTTCCCACCAGTAGGAATTTTGGAAGCCTTGGTAGGACCTGGTTTGAGCACAACAAGGTTATTGCTCCAGCACAGTGGCTGGAGCTTCCCTCCTCTTTGTCTCTGGCTCTTCCTACTGCAGCTCATTGCCAGGGTCCCACAGCACAGTCACAGCCTGCTGCCTACTGCCATCTTAGGGGGACAAAAAATTTGCATAGCTGTTTTGTACACGTCTTCATATGTCAGTGTGACTATTTGGGCCAAATTCTAGAGTGATGTAAGTTATTTAGCAGTATGTAGGTGTAAGGTGCAGTAATTTTCTGTACTGAGTGGGTGGTAAGGTAGGGTTGCAGCAGGAAAAGCAGCCAAGAAGATGGCATTAGATAAAATCCTCTCTGTGAGGAGGGCTGCTGGGAAGGGAGCTCTGGTTGCTTTGGCCATGTCTAAAGGCAGATTTGCTCTTTGTTTGTTTATTTTCTAAACTGTGAAAACACTTGTGTGCATTCTTCTCTTTTGGTTTATCTTGAACCTTTCCTAATCCTGTTGGCAGAAATAAACCTCACTGAACCCCAAGTAAGTGTCTGCACGGGAGTTTGCACCAGCTGAATTAAACCTGCATGAAATCATGGAGGGTGCCCTTGTGAGGGTAAACACAACCTCATGTTGACACCTTCCTTGCAGCGTCCTCATCTTTCCCTGCTGCCGGGCTGCTCCTGCTCTTCCCTCTTGGCAGGGGAATGGCAGCAGCTTCCTGTTGGGGAGGTCACATCGAACCTATTTCTTGGTTCCTGCAGAACCTGAGAAGCAACATCTGCTACCCCACCAGCACAGCTGATTGTGCAGCCAGAAGGGCTGAGCGAACTGCAACTAGGCTCTCGGTTTAGGGTCCTCCTTAACCAAGAAAGACTCGCTAAAAGGAAGGCTATGTGCCAGCAAGACCAAGTCCCTGACCTAGTGACATGCCAAAGTGGGGACCGCTCTCAGTACCAGCCCCCGGTTGATCTCTGCTGCCCTGGCAGAGTGCAGTGGGAGAGGCAGGCAGCTGGGCTTAGCTCTGGCTTTTGCATATTCTTTACCATGCGTGTCCTGTCTTGACAGTATTTATGCAAATTTTAAGTAGGGGAAAAAGCTGTCACGTAAAACCAAAAATTCGTCTGAAGGCCAAATATGTAGGTTGGTTGGCTTGTGCTTTCTTTTTTCTCTTTTTTTTTTTCAATTAAAAATAAAGTAACCTATAAAATGATGATCTAGTTTAATATCCTCATTATATGTTCCAGGCAGTATCTGAGTCATGCCATTTGCTCTGTGCTTTGTACCCCTGCGGGGGAAGTAAAAGTTCCATTTTTGGAATATTTCTTGGTCCACCCAAGTCAGATATGCCAGGTGAGAGTGCCAGGATACAGGGTTGCAGGTAGTGCGAGTGAATTCTCTCAGGATAAAATTGCTGTCGGGACAGTACCCACAGGTCACCGTTCCAGTTTGTTAGTGCAGTGGTCCTGTCCTTGCAGTCCATATCATCTTTTGATGACAAGTCCAAAGAAATTCCCAATGGATTGTCTTGTAGTTATTTTTTATTTTTGGTTAGTGGAGCTCTATTCGATTCCTGGTCAGTGCTGAGATCCATCACTTTCAGTTGTCATCAAGAAACGTTTATAAAGAGCTATGAAAGGAGCCACTGGAGGATGTCTCTCCTCCAGCACTGGCAGATCTGTTGCAATATCCCATGTCCTGAGCAGCTAATCTACATCAGTGTGGACATTTCTGATGCAGGTATGGGTCTTTTTGGCTCCCCTGGGCCATTTCAACTGGGCATTTTTGCAGAGATAATTAGCAAGGTGCTTGCTGGTTAATGTCAACTGTGATGGTGGGTTTTATGATGCAGATTCTCATTAGCTAAGGTAGTCAGAGTAAAGCAGACTTGCCTCCTGGGATCTGCATACCACAACAGTCCAGAGATCATGATTATGAAGATTTTTTTCCCTGAAGACTCAAGGTCACAGTTGAGGTACAGAAATCTTATAACTTAGTACTGATCAGCTCACATCCCCTGTTAGAAGCCAAGGTGCCAAACCTACCTTTCACATAACTGAGAGCATGTATATGAACGGTTAGCACTGCTCGGCTGATGTACAAGTGTGTTCATCTGTGGGCCAGCACTTGTGAGCCTATTTCTACAGGGTCATGGAAAACAAGGCTGAATATTGTCTTCACTTTAGAGCACTTTGTACCCAAATAACAAGAGGCTGGAAAAAGGGCCTCTCCTCTGGGATACAGACCCTCACCCACTACATCACTATCCACCTCCCACTGCCGTGAGCTCCAGGGACTTGGCAGGTCACAGCCCTTTTTCCACTAGAATTGCAGTTTTTTCCTTGGGCTATGTCTAAATTTCCTTGGCATGGAGGGAAAGGATGATGTTACCACCACTTCAGGGAATGCAGTAGCATACAATTATTTCTTTTCAGATATGTTATACAGATACACTTGGAAACTGGTGGGTTTTTTTTTTTTATTTCCCCCTTCCTTCAAAATATGTGTCTCTAGTTAATGCATGTGGAGGCTCTGGGTATCTGACTCTCTAATGGTTTGCCTGCTCAGAGGGGTGAAGGACTGCAGTAAATGTATTTATACCGCCAGACATCTCAGCCTCCCAGCCAGTTCTTATGTCTGGTGTTGGGGTGAACCAGCTAGACCCAACCAAGAGAAGACCTGCTTGCAGAAGGCAGCACAGCACCGTGGCTTCTTTGGCTTCCCTCTGCCCCTCGCAGTCCTTCCATGCTGTCTCAGACCTTGTGCTCTTGGCCGTACCCTGCCACCACCCTCCTTCTGCAGGGCATGCAACACAGCCCTTCAGCGTCAGGCTGGAAAAACATTGCCTCCATGGGCTGCAACACACCTCTCAAATTATTTTAGGCATGTTGACTTCAAGCACACACACAAGTAACTATTATGTCTTATGGCCACAAGGCCAAGTGCCACAAATTATGGGCACGGCCAGTCTGCTTTAGAGCCAAGCTAGCCCTGGGCGGTGTCAGCATGAGATGTTCTGTACTACCTGTCCTGGGAGGCTGGGAATCGCTCCGGAGGGTGGCTGCCATTAGTGATATAGATATAACCTTTAGCTACTAACTAATGAAATTACTTTTCCCAGTGCAGGGGTATAGCTGCATGCTATTAGTATTAGAAACAGCAGGTTCCTGACCTGCTGCTGGCTTAAATGAGGATGTTATAACATTATTTGATGTCTTCTTGACATTTTTTTCCTGAAAGCCGACAGCCAGAATTTCTTCTTTATTTAAGGCCTAAAAATCTTTCTTTCCCCCGTTTGCCCTCTTCCTCCCCAAAGCTATATGCACACAGAGAAAAAATTAACTTTCTGGAAGTCTGGATGCTTTCCTAAAGCATTTAATGGCACTGAGGACATGAAATACTGTACTGAGTCCTCTGGGAAACCTACAATTAGTGGGATGAAAATACCTCCTGTAAATGATTGAGCTCCTGAAACAGTGTGAGTAATTAAAATGCTATACAGGACAGAGTTGAAAATCCTTACAGGATTATCAGTGAGGCATTGTTTAGAAGATGTCCTTGGGCTGGACAGTAGCAGCAGTATTGCATGGAAGCAATACTCGGAGCTCCTGCTGGGAGTGAGAGGTGGCAGATACCATGTACAATACCTGGTTGGTCTCGTGTTTTCTTCCATTTTTATACTCACTGTTCCAGAGGAGAGGAGCTCTTCACAGCATATTTATTTCATCCCAGGAGGGCTGCAAATTGATTGACTGATTGTGTTGTTGAGTTTGGGTTTTTGTTTTTATGGGATTTTTTTAGACCAGTTTGTAATGATACTGGATTGGGAGTGCAGACCCAGGGAAGAGACCTCTTTGAAAAGGTGTTTTCTGTTTGTGTAGTGATCTTACCTAGTGCATGTGTGCATCTGTTCTTGTACAGGGATAGGCACTACAGAGCTTCCCACAGATCTGGTTAAACATTTAACACCTAGTTCCAATTTTCAAAGGCATTTTAGTTCCTGAAGATACATACAGAGCTTTCACAGGGTCTTAGCTCGCTGGATACCCAAATTGCTGTGACTTTGATGAGAATGAATTGTCTAATCTGATCAGGATCCTCTGAAATTCCAACCAGGGGTCCGTCTGCCACACACCTAAAAGCCTTACGAAATATGACCTGGGTTGATAAAGAGATTTTTTTTTGTTTGCTTTTCTGCCTATTAGGAAAGGCTTCTTGGATGTGCACTCCCAACATAGCAAGTCCTATGCATCTCCATCATCAAGCACAAACAAAAAGAGCTTCAGAAAGGGTAGAGGCTGAAAGACATTTATAATTCATGATAACCACTTTGGCAGGGTTGAAATGGACATTGACAGACTGTGCAAGTGAGTAATGGTTATTTACTTTTGGGAAGATGTTTAAAACTCAGCCTTGTTTTGGGTACATGTGTGAAAGTTTATTATGATAAATTTGTTGGAGGGTAAGGTCACATCTCTGGGTGAAAACCAAGGCAAGACAAATACATAAATATGGTTACAGGAACAGTTAGCAGATGTCTGCATCCTAGCTGATGTGGGCTGGCATTGTGAGCTGACAGGTGTGAGTTGGAGAAGGGATGTGAAAGGGGACATGCTTTGTACACAGAAGGCCTGGAGTGAATTTGAGTTGAAGAACTTCGTAGGGAAGAAAGGAAAAAAAAAAATCCTTAGTTGGGTGAAGATAATGGTATTGGAGGGAACTGGTGTGAAGGTATGGGTGAGTGGGACAGACCTGAGCCATGCACATTGGCAGGGGGGTGCTGACTTGGGTATGAGATGGGTTAAGCAAGGATGAATGGCAAGAATATAGGAAAGGGAGGGAAGCTGAAGGCTGGGAAGGTAGAATCTGTGTCCAGCATGACAACGGAACTGTGAGATGACAGGCAGGCCTTTCCTTTTCCAAAGTTGCTTCTGACTATCCATTATGTCTCTTTATCTCTCTGCAAGGAAGCTTTCCAAAGGCATGAATAATACCTTATTAGGTAGATGGTGAAGTCCCCCCTTTTTATCCTGCTTTAATACATGCTTCCTCTGCTTTGGTGGCTGCCTTGTACATCGTGTTGTTAAAAGTGCAATTATCATTCTTCCTGGTTGCGCGGTATTAAGGGCGTATCCTCTCGCAGCATCTCCTGGAGGCTTATTACTCAAGAGAGAGGAGTTGTGCACTAGAAGCCAAATTAAACTGACTGAAGAGGAGGCTTTTTCCACCGCAGGGATGGAATAGATCATTTTTTTGAAGACCAGCTCAGGAGCTGGTCTGTGGGAGAGTATGTAGCTGGAAGCCTGTGATGTAGGGAATTTGTGCCATGGTGCTAGAAGACACAGCTCTGTAGTTCTTTGTGTCTTATCCTGACTCCCTCCCTTTTGTCTACTGCTGTAGGGATGTGGGTTGATGACCATCGCCTGCTTGACTGTGGCATGTTGTCCTGCACAGGTTTCAAGGTTAGAAGTTGTAATTGTGACCCTCTACTCTGGTCTTCTGCAGGTTCTTGAGTGTTTCTTCTTAGAGAGCTATCCAGACCTAGCTTAAAGATCCCAAGAGATGGAGAATGCAGCACATCACTGAAAGAACCTCCTTCTCCCTTCCTCTTTAAGTGTCTTTTCTCATCATGAATTCATCTGGCTTTTAGTTGTCTTTCACTACTGCATCACCACTGTTCTTCCTCTGCTTGTTGGAAAAACTCCTTACGCACCACTCACTGATCAGCTTTGAGGGGCAACCAGTTGTCATCTCCTTTTACCAGGATCCCAGATGTCTCTGAAGCTTTCCAAGCACCAGGCAGCAAACAGTTAAGGCAGCTGAGCCGCAGGCCTCAGAACATTTTGCTAGGGAGCCAGGTGAGCAAAGAACAGATAAAGGCAGCACCTGCCTATGGGTTTGGAACAGCCTGGGGCCATGGATAGAATGTAAATACACTCTGAAAATCTTATTGTCTGACACTGTGCCAGCGTCTTCTGGGCTCTTGTCATGGAAAATATTTCGGCTGAGGTCATTCAGTCAGCAAAAACTCAGCATTTAATACCCTCTGAGGTGCCAACTTGCTTCTTTCTTTGTGTCGATAAATAAACAAAGTAGGGTAGCATTTCATGTTGCCAGGATGATCTTTGTTTTATTAGGAAGGGTTTTAAGAAGGTTGTTGATTTTTTTCCCCCTCTCTCTCCCTTCGCCTTCCTCCTCTTTAAATGCAAAGACTCTATGCTTCTGCTCCCTTCCTCTGTGTTTGTTCCTTCTGGCTCACATGCACACACCCAGCCTTTACAGTGAGAACCAATGTCTGCTTCTTGTAAATCTGCTGGCTGCCCCAGGCTATGTTTTTAATTCCTTTATTCAGCTTTGAGATGAGTAGGAGAAAGGTGCAGCTTTTTGAGATGATGGAAGTTGCCATTTCCCTTCTTCAGTCAATTAGGTGCTCTGGTTATTTTCAGCTAATTCTCAGAACTTTCCATTGATGATAGCTCTGAAGAGGGGGAAAAAATGTTGGGGGGAGCTGAGGGATCTGGGAAGGAGAAGAAAGTAGGTTGGTAACTGGATTATCTAATGGTAGAATGACTGATTTGCTGCATGTGCCTCTAGGAGAGAGAAAGAACCTGACTTCAGAGTCGTATTAGAGCAGCTGAGCTTCTGATCAGTCAAATTTATGGCTTTTGATCATATTTGTCCAAGCATGATATGAGATATGGTGAACCTGTCTGTGTTCTTAGGGAAACTATTGCTTTCTCTCCCAAATCCTTGCAATACGAAATTTGTTCAAAGTTTGCACAGAGCTTCCCATAATCATGTGCCTTTGAGCCCACTCCCCACATCCTTCAGCTCCAGATGCTGCCACTACTGCTCATTTGAGTAACTCAATGGGTGTGCAGACACTACTGGTAAGGAGGCACCATTTGTCCAGGTATGATCCCTACCTGTTGAAAACCTTCACCTCAACTATTCTGTGGCCAACAGCCTCTCCTTGGCTCCTGTGGACCTTGCTTACAGACCCAGATAACCTCGTGGACGACACGACTACCTCATGTTGATGTTGTAGAAAGCACCACAGACTCCTGCAAAGTGAAACAACTATTCCCTTTCTTCCACTGTGCTTCAGCAATGACATGAGAGCAAAGGATGGGCTTTGTCTTCTGAAATGGAAGCTTTTTCTGCTTTCAGGCAGGGAAGGAATGAGATCAGTCCTTCCACATCAGCACTTTCTTGTTGCTCGCTGCCCTAAGTCTGTCAGGGTCTGCGGCTCGTCTGGAAATGAGTCTGCAAACCTTGGGGCTGGGAATCATCCCACCCAATTTTAGTTATCTCAAATTTAGACATAAAGTGTAAGATTGTCATCTAGGCTCTCTCTTTGGTTGGTGAGGAGTGATAAACAGCCCATGCCATTCATCTTACCCATTCTAGACATCTGCCTTCGGTTGGGATGATTCACGATTTGGAAGCTCCTGTGCTCTCCACAAACTGTCAGGGAGGCATAGGTGAATGTTCAGAGCTAGACTTCTAACTTGCACAGGGCTCTTCAACTGAGAAATTCAACAGCTATGTTCTTTTTACCATTTACCATGGACGTTGTCTATGCACAGGGTAGACTATACTGCCCTTTGTTGTAAGGGGAGCATCTGTGCCCATCTCTCTGATGTGACATTATGCTGACCCTGAGGACCAGAGGAGGTTTTTAAAGTGAGAAGTTGAAAAGTACTTTGTCAAATGTTGTTATTCTACTATCAATTTTTCAATCAATCAGGTAGATTTCAAGGCCAAATTTTTAGAGCTGATGAAAGAATATGGAGGCCTGGTTTCCATCAAAATTTAAGATTCCCTCTTAACTGCTTTATATTTACCCTTGTGTTAATCTGTGATGTGATTGCTTATCCCTGTGTATATCTTTGAAGGAGAAAGACTGCAGGCATTCCCCACCCTGCATGAGATGCAGACCTCAAAATAGAGGGAAGAGTAGAGGTGGAGCTGGGCTAATCTTGGGTTGCTGCTGGGAGCACAATGGTGACAAATCACTGTGGCGGGGGACCCAGCTCATGAACCAAAGACAGGAACTAGGCTGACAAGACAATAAGTGTGTTGGCTCAACTGGCAAACACACATCCTTTTTGGACAGACTCAAAATGTTGCACTGAGAAGCAGTTAATACACCGTTGTGTAAGGTTCCTAATGGACTGGAGCCAGAATGCTCCATTAACCACACACGTATAAAATATTCATTGAGCTTGGGTTTGGTTGCCAAGCTGGAGAAAGGGGGAGAAGCTTTGTGTATAGATAAAACTGTCAGTATTGAGGGCTGAAGGGAGGAGTTGATGAGGTGTTCTGAAATCCTACTATTTTTTTTTAAGAGGAGAAGGATTTCTTATCTTTGGCAGGGGGCTACGGTGTGCAAAGAGGATTAAATGCAAGACTTGCTGGGTTTCACATTTCATGTTTAATTGTCCAGGGGGTGAAGGTACCTCCTGTCTTTGTGCCAGGCTCCGTGATCTGTTCTATACCATGTAGTCCCTGCAAATTAAATTCAGGGTCAGTCTTTAGGAAATAAAATAAATGTGAAAACCACAATTGTGTTCCCAAAAAGATTGATTTCTAACTAGAATATAATTTCCTAAACAAAGCAGAGTGAGGACTGTGGTGATGGGAAGTATAAACACCAAATTTTCTCTCTGAAAAATGCATGTTAACCTGTTTTTGTGCTGATTTTACATGTGCAGTAAAAGAAGCTTGTTTTTTTTTATTAATATGGGTGCTGAATATACAACGAACATTTAGAAGAGATTTGGTTGGGAGAATTGGCTTGATTTGCTGTTGCTGTTTGAATTAGGACACAACAAGGCAAATAATAAAATCCTGTTTCACACAATATGTGTGCAAAAAATACTGTCCATATGACCCTTCTCTCCTGCTGGAAGGTGACTTTGGATATCCTCTTAAACAAGACGCATGGTGAAAGGACAACAGGCCTGCTGGGTAGGACAAGGCAGGCTGTGGTGCTGTGTGGGATTGACAACTGGGATTACAAGGCCAGGAAGGAGCATGTGGTGGTTTGTCTGAGCTCTGGAGGCTTTGAATCTTGTGGTGTCTGGGCAGCCTTTGGGAGAATACTGGAAAGGAGCCGGTGACCTTCTTGGTGCATCATCTCTGGTCATGGTCGTATGAGCACCAAGAAAATATAAGGGAGAACTCCGGGAGGTGAAAGATAACATTATGATAGGAGAGGATGGTAAAGACAAGGAATTCCATTACAGCACTCAAGAAATGCTTGTCCCAGGCCAGCAGAGATGCAGTATGGTTCCAAGGAAGTGGTGTGGGAACAAGGGATTATTCAGACTACTTAGAAACAACAGAGACACTAAGAAAGGATGGGAGGGATAGTCTCTTCAGAAATGGGGGTTACGAGGCTAGTGGCACTGGGAATGAAAACAAATACTAGGGGAGTCTATAAAATTATTTTAAATGAAGACATGAAGAAGAATTGATGATAAATTCCCCAGTACAAAAAGCCCTGTGCCCTCATGGCAGGATAGGACAGCCACCAATAACATAGAGATGATAAATAAAATAGAGCAATCTAAGCAAATCCACAGTTAAACAAAGCATATGCAAATAGACAGCTAGACCAAGACCAAAAGTATCTGTGCTTTTCTCTAAGTTTTAAATATATATAAAGCGAAGATGAGTGAATTTTAATGTACTGGCTTCCCAGAAATCTTACTGAATGAGGCTAATCAGTATAAAGCTGTACTATCAGGATGCTTATTATGCAGAAATAACAAGAATAGATTTTGCCGTTGGAGCAGTGACTCAGTCTGTTGGAAATCAGAGTCCAATAAGATAAATCAGTTATCTGTATCATCATTTACCACCCACTCTTTATGGATTGAAAGTTGCAATGCCAGATCAGGAAAAACATTATTATAAGCTTACCCTTTGAAATAGCTGACCATAGCAGTGACAATATCCATGAAATACTAAGAAAGATCAGAGGCAATGGGAAGATAATATACAAGAAAAGAGACTGGAGATGATTTGTCCTAGTTAGGATATACAGAGCAAATCTTAGTCAACTTTTTTAATCAGACCACTCAAAGGGAAAGATGCTCTTGTCTAAGACCTTGTTTAAACCATAGCTGTTGCACTGAAGAGTTGCTTGGCAGTAGTGACCATTGCGTGGTCAAATTCAGTTCTTTTATAGGAATAATCACATTAAGAAAACCCCAAAGATCATGACAATATTTTTCTTTAACAAGCAGTTTAAATAACATTAAAAGAGTGGGTAAATGAGCTGAGGGTGTCAGTAGCATCCCTGCAAATTGAAGAAAACATATCTCATCAGTTTCCAAAATAAACCTAACCCCCAAAAATATTATTACAGTTAAACAGTGGAGTAAGGGGGCCTATTAGAAATAAAAAGGTGTTCTTTAAAAACTGCAAATCGTGCCTAAACAAAGAGAATAGAGGAATGTAATTTCTTACACATTAAATGTAAAACTATAACACAAACAAAGATAGTTTGAGTTTGACTCAGAAGAGACATGAAAACTTATAACAAAAGCTCTTCCAAATACAACAGGAGCTGGCAGTCTGCCTGCAGATGGTGGGTTCAGCAAATGACCAAGGTGTCAAAGGAGCAGTCGAGGGCTGAAATACCACTGTATAGCTGATAGCACTGGCTGAATAGCAAGTAGGAAGTCCTCTAAGGTTTGAAACCATGGAATGTCCTCTAATTGAGTTGTTAATAGAAGAGCTTTTAAAACAGATAAGTGAAATGAACAATAACAAGTCACCAGGACAAATGATATTCACTCAAATGTTCGAAGTCATTCTGGTATTAAACCTTCAGGTTCAGTCAGCCTTGATCCCAGAGGAGGTAAATAGTATGACACCAATCTTAAAAAGTATTTCAGTAGAGATTAAAAAAAATACAGACTACTCGAATCTGGCTTCTGTACCCGGAAAAATTGAGAGGAAATTATGACAATGTCAGCATACATAAATATGATATATTGTGGATGTTTTAACATGGCCTTTGTAAATTAAAGGCATGCATCACAAACCCTGGAGTTCTTTGAAGGAGTTAGTAAGCATCTGGAGAAACATGTGACATTTTTAATATAGTTTTGAATGGATTTTGAAAAGGTCTTACCAAGGTAGGAAGAAAAAGATAGCTATAGCTAGCCAATTTTCAAAATACACGAATTTCATGTTTCTTATATTGTTCCTTTTGGGGGGCTGCCCTTGTAGTGTTTCTGGGGCAAGGGGAGCTCTATTATTCAACAGTCCTAGTTGGGAAAAAAAAGAATAAATAGGGAGGGGAGAGACTTTGTTCATACCAAAAAAGTCATTACGACAGTCATAACTAAAACTTTTTGGTTCTTTGCAGAAGGATCTTGAGAGGCTGGGCAGTACAGTGACAGGTGAAAGTCAATGTCAATATACATAAATAATACAGGGGAAAATAATCTTGGCCACTCATGCCTCTAGGTAGTTATGTTTTCTATGGTTTCTATATTCAGGACAATGATGAATAAACTCGTAGTTGTTGATTTTCCAGACAAGGACTAGAAGTCCTATAAATGACAAAGAGAAATTTTTGGACTTATTTGGGTAATTGAGAACAAAACAAATAGATTATGCCAGTCTATAGAGGAGAGAGACAGAGATGTTGATCTTCCTGTAGTGTTCTGGCATCTTGTGTGCAAGACTGCTCACTCAGCTTCAAAAAAGCTGTATGAGAAGTAGAAAAGACATGGACCAGTAAGAAGCTAGAGGGCAAAATGTCTCTTTTTTTCTTTTTTTTTTTTTTAAGGAGAAGTCTAAATAAAGTAGTGTTCCTCAGCCTTGAAAACTGAAGAAGCATTTGACAGAGGCTCATAAAACCATGAGTGTTATGGAAGAGGTGAATGGGAACTGATTATTCCCTCCTCCTTCTAATACGAGAACTAAGGGTGATAAGGAAACTAAAAGAACAGTAGCATAGGATAAAAGGAGTACTGTTCATTATTGTATTGTGGAAGTGATGATGGATACCAGAAATGGCAGAATGAAATAAATTTAAGATAGGATCAGCTAAAACACTGTAGGATCTATTCATCAGAGGCTACTAAACACAATGGTCTGTGTGGGCTTGGAGGTTGCCTCAAGTCCTTAAATTGCTAATGGCCAGAAACTGGAAGACTGTGACCATTCTCTGCATGGCTTGCATCATGTGTCTGTTTTTGGACAGTATTGTAGGCAAACTGCTGGGTTAGATAAAGCTTGGCTTTACCTGCACCACCTTTTTTGTATCCCTTTCCCCCTAAAGTTGAACCTGCTTAATGCCAAATTTTGTTTCCTGCTTTGTGCTGTCTCACAGTTCTCTTTGAAATATTTTTTTTTCTTTTTCTAGGTTTGTTTGAGCTTTTGGCCCAAATGCAAGTACTCAGTTTTCCCTGCTTGATGTGCAAGTTTTTGCATCCTGAGCCTATAGATCCCTTTTCATATGTGGAGATCAGCATTGTGTGTTTTCTTTTATAAATCACAAAATTCCAGCCAAATTCACAAAAGCAGTTGATTTATAACCCTGACTTAACAATATGTGTGAACACAGGACTAACTTTAAGCATATGCTTAAGTTCTGTGAACCTCAAGCACATGTTTAAGTGCTTTGCCAGATAAAAATAGAAGCATGATTTAACAGTAGGCCTGACTTTCCATTGTGCTATTTTAATTTTATGCTGATTTAACTCCAGCTAACTCAGCCAGGATACAGGGCTTGGTTTGGAGAAGACAGCTTTGGTCTGAAAACAAGTTATTCCAAACCCTAGAGCTGGAAGAAGTTCTCTAGGACCGAAGATTTACAAGAAAGGGTGTGATGACAGAGTGTTAGGCTGCTTCTTCTGGATTCATGGTGTGAGTTTGAGTTTCAGGCTGGAATTGCACAACACCGAGATACAAGTGGGTGTCTGGCCATGCTGACAATGTTAAAAGCATCCAGATGTGAATGTTCTTGGCTATGGAAACTTTTGTGCTTTAAGTGTGCTAGCCCAGTTTTCTTGGGAGAATATTTGGACTACTTATTCTGGTGAGATTTTTTTTTTTTCTCAGTATAATTTAAAATGTTGAGAGATATAGTGATTTGACTATAATAAAATCTATAGATCTGTGCCTTGAAAACTAATTCACATGGAATTCCCTAAAATATAAACAGATACTAGGAGAAAGAAAGAAGAAGTACTTCCCCTGTTTTGAATTGAATTTAAAACCATGGAACCTCAGCAGTATTTGAGAGAGAAAGCAGAATATTATAAATATTATGCTAGAAAGATGAGATGCTGAACCCCAGGTTGGATAGCTGTCCAGAGGCATGTAAATGAGGCATAAGACTGGATTCTTTGATTTCTAATGTTGAATGCCTTAAATCATAGAATCACCAGCCTAACTTTGCTTGTACTACAGTTCACCCAGCAGTTTGAAAAGGAGACATCAAACAGGCTCTTCATAGGATAATCTAGATTTGTAACTATTGCTTTCAGCTGTACATGAATAGGTGCCCTAGAATTTGGAATGCTACTGACTTGAAATGGTTGAAAACTCTTAGTTTTGAGTCATCTTACTCAACTTCCTTTGTTCTGAATTGTTTATTTAGTAGGGAAAAGGAGAAGGCATGGTAATTCCCGGGAATCCGTCCTGCTACATTGATACCATCGGTCTACAGATGTCCCCTAAGAGACCTTCACTGAACCCCAGGCAAATAACTGCCGTGGAAGTTTCAGCACGCTCTGGCAGGTACGGGAAATGGTAAAGCAGGACAGCGTAGGTACCCAAAGGATGATGGTACTGTCTTCAGTCTGAGTTGCTGAACATGTAAAATTTCTTGTGTTTTGCCATAGAAAGACCAACTGAGATGGCTTCCTTGTGAACCTTGCAGTCACGTGACAATGATCAAAAATCATCTCAAAAGATGAGAAGTATTGTCAAGGAACTCAGAGTAATACTCAAAATGCCATGCAAATGGCTGGGATTTTAAAAAATTTTTGTCTCTGAAGTAGCCCGCAAAGATCACTGATGACTATTCCATAAAATAAAATTAGATATGTGATATGATAGAAAAATTAAAGGGATTTCTGTATCTTTGAGTTGAATGAGTGGCTTATCCACTCACATTTGTACTGAAGTCTTTCAGGACTGGTAAGATCAGTTTCCTTTTTCGGCTGGGGAAATGAAAGCTAATGCCAGATTGTGTAGGCAGCTCTGTACTGATGTAAGTGGAACATCAAAACTCATCAATATCTGCAGATAAACGCTCCATTTTCTTGACAACAGTAGAAAATGACATGGCTAATGCCCTAGGGTGCTGGGATAAACACTTCTGCCAGCTCACAGGGGAAGGGAGGTAGATCCCAGGACATGTTGGATCCAGGGGCAGGAACAGCCACCTGCATGCTGTGGAAGATTTGTTTTTCCATTCTGACACAGGAATGATGAAATAGTCTATTTCACTGTGATAAGAAAGCCAATCTAGTTTTGAATTGGATGTCTGGTATCTTCTGCAAACAAAATTACAGCAGAGGGTTGCAATTACTCGGCAGTCCTAATCAAAAACTTGAATTTCTCTTAAAGCACTGAAGGAAATGTTATGAAAAAGCAGTGCAGACTCTGAATACTAATGTGAAATGTCTGGAGAGTTACAATGGCAGAGGTGTAGGACTTGACTTAAAAGGGTACTTTTCCTGGATATACTACATAAACTTAAGAAATATAGGCTATCTTGCAGTTCCGTGCACAAATAGGCATGTGTGCTTCCTCTGCGTGTAGGAGACACACAGCCTGGATCAAGGTAGCAGAGCAAGTCTTGTTCACTGGGACCCTAAGTTGGGTTTTAGGGACATGGGATTCCATTCCTCATTTTGTTATAAAGTTCTTCCATGGCTTTCAGCCGGATCTACCACTTTATGTGCAGGTACGTATGCATAACACTATAGGCTAAACTACTTGTATATCTGGAAATATATAGGGAGGCAAACTCTCCCACTCTTGCAGAGAAGCAGTGAGAGGATTCCTGAATTTGGTTAGGCCACCAAAGTTCTCTGGTTTTGGGACTAGGGTCTCAGCTGTAGAAAAGTGCTGTCCTGGAAATAGCAAGCAAACGGTGGGTTCCCCCCTCCAGCTGCTGACTGCAAGACACCCTCAAATCCTGGTGCAAGGGAGTGTTCCATGGGCAACAGTTATATTTCCCAGAGCATTCACATGCCTATGCACATGTTCTCTCTGTGTTTGTACCACTTAAGCATAAACCAAAAAATTCTCTTCAGGTGTGAAATCTCCCTGTGTTCCCATCTGGTTTTCTGTGTACCTCACTAGGAGTGATATGGGTGCACAGATAATGACTTCTTTCATAGTGTAGTTGCCCACCTTCCATTTACTGTTCCTTTTCCTTTGTGCCGAATTACTTGTTAATGCCAATATAACCTCTGTTTCACTCGGTCTCCATCCTATCGACTTGCCATAACCTGCTATTCTCTAGAAATTATAAAGCCTCAGAAGATAATTTGTTGCTGGTGCTGATAGCATCTGTTTATTCTAATGCACCATTCAGTCGGGCCATGCTCGCCTGCAGATGAGGAGAAAATGGACTTCTGTAAAATTGCAAACTTAACAATTCTGAGACAGCCTCTCCCCCGGCAGCTAGCTGCTGGTATCTGAAGTCTGTGTTCTCAGGGAGGCAGCATTTTTCAGGGAGGCAGCAGTCAAACCAGTGCAGAGCAATTCTGCCATCAGAGAGGCAGAAGGTAGCCTACAGCTTTTTAGAGTGGGGAAATATGGGAACACTCACAGTAGGATTGTGTCCTGAAGAAAATACTGTGTGCCAGATCTTTTCAGTATGCTTACATTCCTTGCTTTCATAAGCATGAAAACGGTCTCTGCTCCTTTGCCCACGAATGTCCAATTAAAGTTTCATTTTGGTGCCCCACGGAAGGCCTGATAAGGGCATTGCCACTTGGAAAATCAGATAAATAAAGAAAATAATAGAGTTTAAACTAAATAATCCATAGGAGTTCAATTGGTTGACTGGTTGTGATAGAATTGACAATATTGGTACAAGAAGAGCCGCCTTTGTATGTTGTGAATAAACAGAGGATTAATGTTTTCTCTGGATAATGGAATAATTTTCACTTCATTGGAACCTGAGAGTATGTTAACAATCAGGTTATAAAGTTAAATATGCAAATCACTGGGTTTTTGAAACTCCAAATCCTGGAATTACAAGGCTGAAGAGCTCCCTAGGTCTTTTATTTTCTAATACATTCTACAACACTGGGGAAGTTCTAGAGACAAAAGAAACCTAATTTTAGACCAAGATTTTAAATAGATTGCTATGATAATTAATAGTTAACATTACTATTAATTAATTCAAGGAAATTCAAGGATAATCATACAGTGAATGACATACCAAAACAATGTAACACATAAAGAGCCATCTAGTATTGATTTTTGGAAAATAACTTCGGACATCCACAGTTGGATTAAAAAAAAAATAAAATCTGGTTAATCATTATGCTAATGTTGATGTAAGAACTTACTATAAGCCTTTATCTTGCTACCATACATATTCAGTTATAAACTCAAATGACAGTACCAAATAGGAACTCATATGTGGATTCCATCTGTTCCAGTTACAGATCTCAAAGTGGGATTTGTAAATAGATTTGAGGCATAAACACATCACATAGCTGTGTTGCTAATGGGATCCAGTAATTTCTTTGAGTTACTTTAAGGGTGTGTCAGTGACTAGGAGGAGAGGTTAACTCCACATTGCTGATGTTAGCAGATGACAGAAAGACTGGTTTAGCTTAGTTTGTATCCCTTGATAGAATGGAAATAGCAAATAATTTTTCTTTTCAGGATGCTACAGGTAAAGGAAATTAAAACTCTGACATTTATGTACCAGATGGAATAGACGGTGTTGAGAAACAGGAATCTGGAAAAGGATTGAGGGTTTGAATGGATAATTGGCTGGATGTCATCTCTCACTCCAGTGCTGTGGTCAAAGGGTCTAAAACAAACTTTGGATCCTTTCTAACGCCTACTTGATATTCGCTGCTTATATACCCATGGATCACTTTACTGCTGTGTTTGGCGTTGGTATAGCTGTGTCGGGAACACTCCATCCAGCTGTGGTACCCACAATTAAAGAAGCATGTTGAGAAACTGGAGATCTTTCAGAGAAGAGCCACAGAAATGACTGAAGGATTGGAAAACATGCCTTACACTGGAGCCCATCTCCTTAGCTCACCAAACAGCAAGTCAAGAAAAGCTTGTCTGGTTTTCAAGTATGCTATATAAGGAAGAGAAATTCAGAAACAGAAGCTCCTTTGGGCAATAGTATAATAAGGTTTGGTAGTCAGAAGTTGGATGAGTTCATACCATATATAAGTATTCAACTTTTTACAGCGGAAACCATTCTTGGAGCACAAGTCAGGGCTGTGATTTATTCTGTCATTGGCAGTAGAGATTGGATGCTTTTTCCATCAGTTACACTTTGGTTCATGCAGGGTATTCATTCAAAATCGTGTTGCTGGCATCCTTTCAGAAGTCAAACCTAGCTGACCATGGCTGCCCACTCTGGCTTTGTTAATTTATAAATCAGAGATACAAAAAATCCTTCAGATACAAATTCCACTGTCTGATCTGGATCCTAAACTCCATTCCCCAGCCTCACTGCAGGATTGGATAGAAAAAGCAAAAATTTGGGGAACTGTTTGTACATGAGATTTTGATCATATGGAAAGCTTAGGGACTAGACTTTAATTTTACAACCCTTTCTCCATGTTTCCAATTCCCATATCAGCATACAGCCTTTGGCAGGGGGCAGTGCAGGAAGTTTTGAATGAGCAGTTGGAGTCAAGATCCTTTTCTCAAAGGCTTGAAGTCATGGTCTGGCAGAAGGATCCACCAACATCTGTGAAATGGACCAGGGAGAGCAGGAAAGAGAAGAACCATCTGTCTTGTTCCAGGTCCTGCCGTGTCCTACCCCTGATGTTCCCTCTAACAAAGCTTGAACTTGCAGTTTTGAATACCAGGCAGTCTGCACAGTGACCTGTGGTGTTGGCCATCATTTTGCCTTCCTCTCTAAGGAGAGATTTTCTCCTGGGCAGCAAAAAAGCACATTGGCAATAGCATACTGAGGAAGTCTGCCTTTCTGTTGCATGCCCTGAGAGAAGGATGTCTGCCTGAAATTTTTCCCAGCCCTTAAAAACCAGAGATGGGCATGGCACATCTCAGTGGTCACTGAACTGGGATTGAATCCAAATGCTCTTTGAATGTGATCAAACCTCAAGTTTGTAGGATGTCTGAGCCTTGGATTTGGGTTCTTTCCATTTTTGAAACACTACTTTCTGGTCTGCTTTTCTAGGACCACTTAAAAGTGGTCAAATCGAACCAGATCTGTGGCTTTCCCCACTTCTCTACTGGTTTGCCTTGATTTCTAAACCTTGGGTTTACTAAAGAGCGGCCACTTTGCTTCCTTCTACAGAAAGATGGTGTAACCAGAATGATATGAAGCAAGGAAAGTTTGTTGAGGAGGTCCATGGTGGAACAGAGATCCACCTGCAGCCTGGAGAGGAACCCACGTCGGAGTAGTTGGATGCCTGAAGAAGGCTGTGACAGCATGGGAAGCCCACACTGGAGCAGGCTCCTGGCAGGAGCTGTGGCCCCATGGAGAGAGAAGCCCAGGTTAGAGCAAGTTTGCTGGCAGGAACTGTGACCCTACAGGGGACCAACGCTGGAGCAGGCTGCTCCTGAAGGACTGCACCCTGTGAGAGGGGCCCACGATGGAGCAATTCGTGAAGAACTGGAGCCTCAGGGTAGGATTCACACAATGGAGATTTTGCTCTTAGATTGCTGAAACTGGGCTGTACACCAGATTACCTATTTCTTCTTTCATGTCCTTTTTGGTTTGAAATCTATTCTAAAGTAAAAATCCAGGAGGTTTGCAATGAGATAAGGAAATGCTCTTTACCAACCTAAGGTGCTATGAGTCAGACAGGTGCCATCCCCTACATCATCTGAAAGGATTTACTACCATGACTGTAAACTGATATGAATATGTTAGTTATTAGTGTTTTATAGACATTCAAGAAAGATTGTGTGTTGAATGTATTTAATACATTGTGTAGCAATGGTAGAAATATCATTAATTACACCTTTTACAACATCTCCTGTTCTTTAAAGAAGTGATTTGGATCAGTTGGAGACTTCTAGAACAATTCAATGATGAAACTGGTAAGAAATTTTCCTTGTTCCAATATTCTGTCAATATTGGGTCTCTTAAGAAAAGATCACTGTTGAAATTAACTTTGTGAGGATCCAATCAAAGCAAAAATAATACTGAAATATATCATGCTAAATCTTACAAGACAAACATTCATTCTGGAGATATTCTGGAAGGGCATTTCACCTGGAACAAGAAAATGAAGTAAAGAAGAAAAAAATTTTTTTCTGTTTTGTGAATGTTGTAATTTTTTTTTTTTTAAGTAAGTATATTGTGTCATTACTTTGATGAAGGCCTTGTTTTTATAAGGATCTGTGTAAAGTTATGTGTAACTTGGGATTTCCAGACTTTCAAAACCCAATAACTTCTGTACTTGTATTTCTCTAAGTTTCCAGAAAAAACAGATGAATGACTGTACTTGTTCTTTGTGATATTGTGTCTTTCAGGAACCCCGTGTACTTCTTGAAAAGAGAACCTGCGTGGTAATTTTTACCTCTTCACCCAAACTTTCTTTGCATGTAAGCCTTACAGCTCTAAGCTGTTTTGTTTGTGTTCAGAGAGCAAAGGGTGAATCACTGCCTTTATTAAGGTCAGTGTGTCACATCTTTTCTATTCTTCCAGCTATTCTTGGCTAGTGAATAAAGAGTTAAAAATAGGACATAGACTCTCCTCTCGTGTAGTCTTTGGTGATAGCCCAGTTTAAAGGAAGGTCCTATAAACATTCTCAGTGATAGTGTGTTTTGATTAATATTCACATTTCCATCGAGGTTTTTCTTTAAAAGGCTGAATAACTTAAATGCAGACTAAAAATTCAGTTGAATTGTCATGTTTGCCCAGCACATCATCAGGAGTAGAAAGGAAGTCAGACCATTGGTTACACTGGAATTTTTTTCAGCTTAATTCTGAGATCATAGATCTTGATGTATTTTAGTGCCACTCAATAGGTTTGTTTGAGTCTACAACACATTGGTAGAAATCTCTCAAATCAGTTTCTTAGACTCTAGGTAGAACAGTAGTTGAAAGTCAGGAATGTAGAAGAAAAAAAAACAGTGACAGAGGAAAGCAGGAAGTGGGTTCTACATCATTACATCATTTTCTCCCAACAACTTGTATGAGTTTCACTGTAGGGCCCAAGGCAAAGAATTTTCTACTCAAGCTGCAGGATGGAGTGTTGGAAGTGTTGGGAGAGGCAGGATGAGAAAGCAGGTACGTTGCTTAGGCAGTTGTTCTTAGAAAAAGCATCGTTGGCAAAGTTGCACAATAATTTTGCAAAAGAAAAAAATCTTGTCCAGAAAAGAGAATTTTGCTGACAAGGTGTTAAAAAATGAAATACCTGCTTTTATTTCATTCTTTTTTCTAAAGGGATTTAGCATTTTGCTGTGTAGCTCCTTCATGCCAAACTAACTTTCAGAGTAAACCCTGTTCCTCTGCCAACATACTTTTGAAAGGTGCAACACAGCTCTGTTTTCAGAACTCCATCTTGTTAGAAATATGTCAGATTTGTTGTTTTTTCTGGCTTAAAGTGAGGGGCTGGGCTTTGGGATCTGTAAAAGTAGTCATAATATGGTTGAATCCTATGGGAGTCAACCATGGACAGAAGCTGCTAACATGAGATTGTGTGTTGGGTTCCTCCAGGATCAGAAGAGAGATCTCACAAAGGTTCCTTAAAACTCCTTGGAAGGTGATCTCTGTGCTTATCCCTCCATGCCAGTGGCACAGTCAGTGGGCAGTGTTGGGGGCCATGCACTCTCCCTGCTAGTGCTCCAACTGCATCAACAGCATCAGGTTTTTAAGGCATATTATGGCAATACTAAAAATATGGTGTTAAAGGATTACCAAAGTGCTTGGATTCAGCCTGTTGGTGTGGTCTTTCAGTAGGTTTGGAATGGGAATAGAAAAGAAGAAGATAGTTTTGGCCAGTCTTTCCCCTGAATTGTCTGTCACTGTTCAGAGACTGTCTTGCAGACGTAAGTATCTCTCTCACAGGATGTCAGGGGCAAAAGGATAAGGGTGGTCTTTGTATTCAGCTTGTATCAACATGGGAGCACTTGTAGTTATTCCCCATCAAGGCACACTGGGTAGGGACGCCTTACAAGACGGTATAAGTGCTGTATTTTATGAGTTGAATGCAAAACCTGTATTAGTTTCAACCTGCTTCTGGTAACATGTGTCTAATGCTAAATTATCCCTTTTATGTGGTTTGTGTATTACACGCTAACCTCAGATTGCTTTCATGTGTTCGAGATTCAGGAGTTCAAGAGTTTTGCAGGAAGAGCAGCAAAATGTGGTTTTGTCAATCTCTTGAGTTTTTGGGCCCAGCTGGGTTTCTAATGGGCAATTTGAACAGCAATGACTGTCTGAAGCTGCGTAAGCAGCCTGCGTGGTGCAGACGTGTGTCAGTGCATGTGCATGGGAAGCGACTGCCAGGGGAACCCATTTGGTAAGAACTTCAACGGTGCAGGTTAAAGGCTAAGGACAACCCAGTGATGAGCAGACCAGGATGGACTGGGAAGCAACGTTACAGAGTCCTTATTTTTTTAAGCAGCTGTGCTTCTAGAGATACATATGTGAGCATATAAATGATAGATCTGGCAATAATTCATGCTGAGCACGCTTGTGCCACGCTGGGGGACTGGACTGACAGCTCTAGGGCTGCTGGGCTCATTTCTTGCAGAGCTGCCTGAGCCTAAATCAGATTTTTAGGATAAAACTAGTGTTTTCTAAGCCAGTTTTAGATGCCTTGTGGAATGTTTTGGATGAGTGACCCCATGGCTGGTTATTGAGATAGGGTTAGTATCAGCTGGCAGTAGTCATGGAGACTTCATACTTGTCATGGTGCCATGTGGATTTCCTTATCTCCTGCCTTTAAAGCCAAGTAGCCATGTTCCCTTACTCTCTGCCTGGGCCCATAGTGGTCTTCCAGAGACTACCCATGTGAAGGATGAAATGAGCAGTTACAGGGGGTTGTATTAACCCACATGGTGAGGCAGGAGCAAGGAGACTGTGTTATTGTGGGACAGCGCAATGGTTACAGCAAGGCTAGGAGAGAGGAGCGGAGGCATGCCAACATGCTGGGGCTGTGTGCTGGGGATGCTTCTCCCAGGCTGCCCATGGCCAAGGGCTGTCACTGTGATGGATGCCATAGCGTGGACTGGCAGACAGCCTGTTCCTCATGGCCTTTTTCCCTTCTCCTCTGCATAATACAGGGATCCAAGGAGCAAGGCTGTGGGAAGTCCCAAATCTCCCTGCTTGCAGCACCTGCTTTGCTCCTCCATGCCACGAGCTGTCCCCAGAGAAGGAGGTGGGACCACTCCTGTCTCTTCCTGAGTGGGATGATCTCAGCATGAGTCACTTGCAGCATGATATGGACCTTGTTTCTTTGGAAACGGCACCCAACTAGCAGCTGCATGGCTCAGCACATCTCTGACGCAGCTTCTGGAATAGGGCAGGGCACCTTCCTAACCGAACCATTCAAGGGCAAGGCTTGAGCGTGCTTGAATTTTGCAAATGGCTCTTGCCTGAGAGCAGGATGCAATGATCAGAAGAGGGTGGGGATGCTGCGGATCCATTTCCCTTACTCTTGGTGTCCACTTAGTGCCTGCAAAGTGTTTGTTTCTGAGCCTACAGGGAAAGCCACAGGAGCGGTAAGCCCTCTACTAGAGATATTAACTGTAACACAAGGGGACATCTTGGTTTGTTGGTTACTGGTGTCTCAGTAGGGTTTCAACGGCTGAGGATTATTCCTGAAATCTTCACTTGAGTTCCGGTCTTTATGCAGTGGGAAGCTGTCTTGCTCCTGCTTGAGTCGTCTTCTCTGGCCTTCATTTTTAATATATCTCATAAGATTCTCAAATATCTCCCAGGCCAAAACCTTCCTTTCTTCACAGAGGTCTACCCTTCTCTTGAGTCATTGAAAACACTACCCAAAGCCATTTGCTTGGGATGAGTGACATGCTGGGACGTTAATGAACCAGCACAGCTGTGTAGAAGCATCTCAGCAATGGATTCAGGCTAAAATAGAAGCCAAAAGCGGGAAACATGCAAAGCCTTCCTGTGCCAGAGATGAAATCCAGGGAATGCTGGGCCGGATTGCTGGTTTTTCACGCCTCCCACTAATTAAATCCTAGTCTATAGTCCACTTGTCCACTCTGACCAAGTTGGTGGATTCTTAAAAGCTTTGTGGAGGCATTTCCATTGGGGCATCTTCCAGTAACAACAGAAACCCTCATGCATCACCTTTAAGGCAGACACATGTAATTAAGTTGTTTTTTTGAAATTCGTTTGCTACAGACAAATGTCTCATCACATAGTTTAAATGGCCAGCTTGTCCAGTTTTTAACCTCACAAAGATTTTGTTACAGTTAATCCTTTCCTGATGGTCCCTGCACCCTGTTCCAAGTAACTTAAATGATACATCTCAAGTCTATTTAAAAGGAGGGGTGGAGTACTTGTCCCACTCATTCCAGCAAAGAAGCAGACCCAGGCCAGTCAATAGGTTTCAAGTAAGATTGGATGACACTCGAAATATGAAGATATTTAGTTTGTTTAACAATCCAAATGGGGTGAGTGGAAGAAAGTTGTTTAGTTTTTAATCAACGTTTTTGCAATGCTGCCTGCAGAAGTGGCAATAATAGTTACACTGTATCAAGTTCTTGTAATTTTATCCTGAATTTTGCTGTGATGCTTTTTGCAAAAATAATCTGTTATTATCTAAGATACTCAATTCTCAAAAAAAAAAAAAGGTGTTTCTAGTAGGATGTGACCCAAGTACACCCCAAAGCAAAACAAAACAAAACTCACCAAACCTTATGGTTTCTGAGTCAACCCCTGTACACTCATGCTCCATTTTGCATTTGATTTTCTTTTGTTGTTGGCATTTCTGCAGTTATAAGTCAATGGATGCCCTGAAGCAAAGATTTGATCCTTCTTGCCTGAGCTTGCCCTGTGAAAGGCTATCAGTAATAAATATTACCTCGAGTGACTGTGGTGTAAGTAATGGCATTCCTTACCCAAAGATCACCCAAAAAAGATCACACACTGTTCACTCTGGGAAAGAACTGCTGGGAATAAAAGTGCAAATGAGACTTGTCTCTGCTTTTAAAGTCAGATGCAGCCCACGTGTGCACCAAGAACCAGATAGACACAGCAGGGTCTAGGCAATCTCTAGTTCCTGATCTCTGCCTCTGTTTTGCTGGTGAAGCCCATGTATGAGGCTGTGCTCAAAACAACCCCCTCATTCCTTTCCTATAAGGAAGTATAATAGAATCATAGAATGGTTTAGGTTGGAAGAGACCTTAAAGATCATCTTGTTCCAACCATCCTGCCATGGGCAGGGACACCTTCCACTAGACCAGGTTACTCAAAGCCTCATCCAGCCTGGCCTTGAACACTTCCAGGGATGGGGCATCCACAGCTTCTCTGGGCAACCTGTTCCAGTGCCTCATTACCCTCTCCGGGCAGAATTTCTTCCTAGTGTCCAATCTAAATCTCCCCACTTTCAATTTAAACCCATTACCCCTTGTCCTATCACTACATGCCCTTGCAAAAAGTCCTTCTCCAGCTTTCTTCTAAGACCAAATACTGGATAGGAAGCCTCCTTCCCAAGGGGAAAACCACAGTGCCTTCCCTCATTTGGCCTGGCAGCTCAGGCCAGCTGTGAACAGCTGTGCACCATCCCAGACAAAGAAAATCCAAGCTCACTCTTTCTAAGCAAGGACTCATGTCTTGGGCCAGAGCCTGGCCAGAAGCCACCAATAGAGAGAGACATGAAGGACACCAGACCCTGTATTTAATTCCACCCTTGGATCCATGCTCCAGCACCATTGCTCCAACATTGAACTGGAGAGGCTTCCACACGGACAAAACTGTAAGGTGAGCCCAGGCACTCCCTCCTTCATTCCCCATGAAAGGTGAGTGTCACTGGTGATCCTATGAGGAAAGAATGAGCCTCCTTTTTTGGTATTCTTTTTTTCTTTTGTTTTCAAATATAGGTGATAGAGGATATGAAGGATATATATTTCAAATATAGGTGGAGGGAGGAGTTGGAAACGCACTAGTTCGTATTTTTTAACTAAGTGCTTTGCATTTTAGGCTTCCCTGTAAAATACAATCATAGATTTCTTCAATAATAATCACAGTGAAGAAAAAAAGGCTTTATCCAAGTTGCATATGACTAGCTTTACCTAGGCATGTGGTTTTATAAGAGTTTAATTTTTGATTATCTGGGAAAGACCAAAGGCTTTTGTTTAGTGATAAGAGAGGTCAAAAACTTAAAGGAACCCAAACCATAAACCCTTGTCTGAAGGGTTTTTGTTCCACCGCAGTACACTAGTGATTCTCACTGGAATCAGTGTGCGGTTCTCTTATCTTGTCATGGGAAGAAAGACAGTCCCTGGGGAATGAATCAAGCTGCCTGAGTCTTTGAGGCAAGCGGTGGAAAATATGGAGTGTGATTTTCAGAATCTGCGCCCATAATCCAACCTTAAATGTTCCCATAGTCCTATGCAGTTTGAATTCCCTTAATTGCGTGATGGATTTACAATTTAACATTTCAGATATAATTACCTCTATTATCGAAAACAAAGAAGACACGTGCCTGTCTGAAAGAGTAAAGACGTAGCCTCAAGGAAAGGGAT
The DNA here is from genome assembly GCF_000690775.1 of Eurypyga helias. NCBI lineage: Eukaryota > Metazoa > Chordata > Aves > Eurypygiformes > Eurypygidae > Eurypyga > Eurypyga helias. The sequence continues at coordinate 93,787 of NW_010243093.1, read as the reverse complement.
TAGTTCATCTTGTCTCTTCCCCTCACACATGCACATGCAGATACTTCTGCACAAATACCTGTCTACCTACTTGTCAGTGCGTTCATTATCCCTTCACTTCCAGGGCTGCTCTTTCTTCATGGGAAGACATGAAGTGGTTGAAAAGTCCTTTGACTGATTAAGCTCATGGTCATTATCATATGCCCAGTTACCAAAATAATTTCAACTCTTTGATATATGTAGCAAGAATAAAACAAGCTGTTTAACAGCGCTTCCCAAGGTTTGGAGAACTGGAAACCCACGGGCCATGAAACGAGAGCACCAGGGCACTCAGTGAAATCACTGTACCTGGTTCATGGAGAGGAGAGTTCTTCACATGAATTTGAGGCAGTAAATCTTGTTCATGAAATCCTCTCTTTGGAATCTTTCTGCATTTAGGACAGGAAACTTGTCTACAGAATCTTCCAAATCTCACTAGTTCTCCTTGGAGATATCGCCAGAGTTACTACTGGGACCTGTCTGCTCAAGGAATTGACTGCAAATAGGAGCATGACTGGACTCCAAATTTCTGTTTGCATTTAGACATTTTTATGAAAACTATTACCACTATTCAGTCCCAAGCTATTTGAGCCCACTCCCAAAGATAAACATGATGATTGCTGCCCTTTGCTACAGATGGACATCACTAGGATTGGACCATGAGTAGTGAAAATAAATTAAAAAAAAAAAGTTTTTAGAGTCTTGGCGTGTGTTAGATACAGATTTTGGGCTTCCTTAACTCCTTTTAAGGTGAGCAGTGGTAGTACAACTGAATGGTGTTGTGACAAAGGCAGTGAGATGTGTGTCTGTGTGTGTATGTATGTAAACAAATAGTCAGCTTTTGAAAACGACATTGGAGAATTAGACACATTATAGCAGGGTGGTGTTGTTTTTCCTATCAGCCTCATTCATCTCTCTGCACCCCGTGCCAGAACAAAGGGTTGTGATGATGTTCGGTGGCACACAAGCAGCTACCTGACCGTCCTGTTGTGTACACACCCGTGGATGTTACCCTGGAGACCATGTGGCAGCGAGGGCAGCATGCCTGTTTGCATCCCCATGCTGAGAGTTGCTTGGAGGAGCCTATCCATCAGGCAGGTTAATTGGGAGCTTCATCAGCACCTTCCCCCTCGTTGCGTGGCTTCTTGCTGTCTCTGTAGAGCTCGAGGAGGGGAGCAGCAGAGTTACCAGCACTGGGAGCGAAGGAGAGCTGGGGTTTGGGTGGCGGTTTTTGCAGCTCCCGCATGACTTCACAAGTCAGCCAGGAGTGAGGCCACTAAATCCCCACGGGGGTCTCGACCTCTCTTCACTGTTTGTAGCACTCTGTCCTGCTTGCCGAGGTGGTGTCAGAGGGCCTCCTTGGTGCAGCATGTGGTTCTCCAAGCGGGCTTGATCCCACTGAATGTGGATGTGGCTACACCTGCATCTGAGCTGTCTAGACACCCCTTCTATCAAGCAGAGAGCAAGAGGTGTGTCTAGGGCCTGAGACACCTTAACCTGATAGTCCAAACAAGCCTGTCTAATCTCCCCTAAAAATATGCGTATTTCCTCTAGAAGCTGTGACATGAGCCCAGAGTGCTCAGATCAGATGGAGATACCTGCACTGTAAGGAAAGCTGAATCCCTCTCTCTGTTCTTGTGCTGACCGTGGCCATGAAAGCATTAAGGGATGAGAAAGGTGATATGTTCTGCCCTTTTCCATGCCTTCCAGGTTTTCTGCTGTTTCTAGGGATGAGAAAGGAGCAGACAGCTATTTTAGCTAGTGACCCATCTTGAGTCTCCCACTTTGCCTTATAATGAACTAGACTCCTGAAGGTGTTCCTCAGTGGTTAGTGCAATTAGCTGGGCACAGTGTTGGGCAGTAATTCTTTCCTCTATCTAGGATGTCAGAGTCTACTGGGAGCTACCATCAATTACACACAAAGTCCCAAAATCTCTTGATATCTCCTGTTGCCAAGCCTGATACCATGCTACAACCCACTGTGCTGGGGGATGTTGGGTCCTATGGTGAAGAAAAGTCCAAAGCACCAGGCTTCAGTCACAGAGGAGGATTTTCAAGTGTGTGTCCAGCAGCCTGCTAGCTGTTCTCCAACTCTCTGCTGCTTTCAGACCCTGGTGATGGACACGGGCATTCAGCAGAGGGCCTACCAGCCAGTCTATCAGAGCAGTGGTGTGTAGACCAGGGGATGGATGCAATAAGTCATCAAGGCTGAGGAGCTGGCTTGAGTGAGTATGGTTGCACATGTCTGGAACATGTCATCACTGCCTGTGATGTTAAACCATTTTCTGAGCTTCTCTTCATGGTGTTATGCTCTTTCTGGCCATCATGTTTGTATAAAGCATAAGCCTTTGGGGCAGAACTTTTCTTCCTTTGACACTCCTAACCAATGCTTGTGAGCTTAGATTTGTTGTTGTGTTGCTGTTGAGTAACCAGTAATAATGTTTTGGTCAAGGCTCTTAAAACGTGTAGCTGAACCTCAAAGTATCTCTGAGTTGTCTGTACCATGAGTACCATTGCCCCTGATTTATGAGTAGGGTGAGCATGGCACAGACATCTTGGAATGAGACCAAAAAAAAAAAAATCTGTATTGTATTTAGGGGATGACATGCTCCCAATCAGAAATCCTGAACACTTGGATGTAGGCAAATGAAGAAAGGCCTGAACAGACTAAAAGAAAATACCTTCTTCATCCGGAAAATGTCTTTAAGGAGGGAGATTTTTACCTTGTGCCTGTTGTTTCAGGTTAGAGTTGAATTAGTATCTTCCTCCTAGAGACATGGGGTTCCTGTAAGTGGCAAACCAAAAAATATTGCAGGGAAAAACCCAGCCCTTGAATTCCAAAAATACCGTCTCCTTTCAAAGATATATATGCAAGAAGACAATCTCTCTTACAGAGATTTTCCTGTCACTCGGAGTCCACTTGCTGGGAACAAGCACACAATTTAAAAAGATATTGGAAGAACAGCTTGAACACAGAGAAAGGAATAACCTGGTGTCTTAAAAAACAGACAAGCTTTTCAGTAGCTTGGATCTTGGAATAAGAAACTTAAAGTCATGTAAGGCCAGTAAAGTTTGGGGCATGCTTGTTACCTAAAAAATAACCATTCTTGGCTTCTCTCATTAGTATCTCTGTTCAGGGATTAAGTTAACTGTTTTGTGGGGAAGCTGGATGCAAATCTGCAGCTGCGGTGGTGAGATTTTTTGAATGTGTAAAAGGTCGGGATGAGCGAGTGGTTAGGTTATTTGAGGGCTGCTGTTCCTGAGCCCTCTTTCTCCCTGCTGAGAAACACTGGCCTACTTCTTCAGTGCAAGACAAACAACATACCAGCTCCTACTCTAGCAGGACAGTGGAAGTAGTGAGCTATTTCCATTTAATGTTACAAGCACAGAGTGGCTTCCGGAGATACCTAAGCAGAAGTAGCACAGCTCCCCTCTCTCTCTCTGTCTCATTGCTTGGTTTTATTAAGACAGTCCTGGCTCTTGCAAAATTTTAGCAGATGATGTGGGGGCTTCTTGCAAGGAAAAGGCTCAATTTTGCTCTCAGACCGTGGCTCTAACTATGCCCTGGTCAGAGCTGAGGATGCTCATGTGGGAACTTGTGCATCTCCAGGGTGGAAACAATAGGCACCACCAGCTGTATTCAGGGACACAACTTTATCTACAGGGTGAGCAGAAAGTATGTGGGAATGCTTCATAGCATTTCCTTAAAAATCCCCCAAAACTGCCTCTTTCCCCCCCAGAAAGAGCCAACACCTCACCCCCCACACCCCCTCCCAAATACTCCAAAATTAACAAATCCAAACAGAAGCATATATTCTTCATTTAAAACAAACAAGCCCAGGTACAAAAACATGTGTTTGGAACAGAATAGAGCAAGGACTTGTTTGCCATGCAATATGGCATCACAGCAATGCATGGACATGACTTTACTGCTTTGGCATGCTGGTAAGGGTCTAAGCTGTGTTCTGAGAAGTGCTTTCATGTTGTCTTCCTTAGGAGGCACTCCCTAGGAAATGGTGAAAGGGATACAGAAGATGTTTTGTGACACCTTTGAGACTGGTAATTTGTGGCTGTGAGTTGGGCTGCTTTTTGCAGCTTTGTTCAAGTTGTCATAGGACTGCTTAAGAAACCCCCAAATCCCATAGTATCAGCTACTAGGATGGGTCTCCTCCTGTTCCACCACAAATGCTCTGCACAGGGGCAAAAGCAGATGGAGAGACTGCCTTCAGTAGTTCTTGGTTTATTTTTTCTTTTGGGTTGTCTTCTTTATAGTATTTGATGGAATAGTCATTTCATCTCCTCCTCCTTATACACCTTGAGATGGTTTAGAGGAGTCGACAAACTGCCTGTATAAGAATATGTGTGTCCCTGGACCCTATATATTCTATTGATGGCCATAGAGGCTATTACATATACATTTAAGAACTGTATCACATGTCTAGTTTTCTATGTGTGAAAAGCACAGAGGTGACTATCAACAGATATAAATGCATACTGAAGTGCTATGATGTAGTCGAAGGGCTCTTAGCAGGAGATGTGTGGGAAATACTCTTTGTAATGAGTGTATCAACTTTGACTAGCCCAACTGTGATGAACCCAAGCTGAAGAAACCTTTGTACTACACAGGATTTTCCAGTTAATTATATATATTTGTACATCTGGGTGTGTATATGTGGACAAGTGAGATCATCCATTCCTCTGAGACTTTTTATCCTATCCAGAACATTTTTCCTCTCCCTAGCTCCCTTCCAGGAGTTCAACAACAACAGTAGAGCCAGGAGCCTTTCCTCTCTTCTGGTGTCTGCAGCATCTGGGCACTCTGGTGCTGGATCTGGGCACTCTGGTGGTGTCAGCTCCGAGGACTGGTCCAGCTTGAGTTTGCTGCGTGCCCACACTCAGATAATATGGGAATGTTTTCAGGCCAACCTGGCTGCTGGCCAGGTTCTTGCCAGAACTAGGAAATGAGAACCAAGAAAACAAACGATTTAAAATTTTTTAATTTTCTTTGTATGTGTCCGAATACAAGAGAAACATGACAAAGGAAAACTCTAGGTTTTGAGCCATCCAGCATCCCTTAGTGGTGTGCATTGAAGGGTCTAGCTAACCTTCAAACAGATTTATTTTATAGTTGTATTTCAAAAATTCTATTTTAGTTCTTGCCTAGAATTTTTTGGGTTAGTTTCTGTTGCTTTTTATAGAGGTGGGTTGATTTGTGTAGGATTGGGTTTTTTTGCTTTCTCTTTCTTTTTTTTTTTTTTTTTTAAATGGCATTATTATTTATTATATATAACTTCCCGTATTTTCTTGGATCAGAAGGTTCACCGAGATGCCAAACTATGGCTGGCTACAGCTTCGGTACATCTTGTAACAATGCAGGCCGTGACATGCCAGAGTGATGGAGCGTGGTATGTACAGTCCAGGAAAGATGTGACAGATTAACACTGCTGATAATATTTGCCGCTCCAGATCTTCTGCTAAAATCCCCTTCTTCCAGGGAGTTTAACTCTTGAGACACTGATACAGGAGTACCTAAAGAAGGCAGATGCCTACGGACAACCACCGCAGTGGCGAACAGTTGAGTATTTTGTGTTCCATCAGAACAATGTTTCTTCATTGTAGAGCTGGGAAACAGTAGAAATGTAGGTTACTCTTTACTAGCATGGGAACCATAATTTCTGCTTAATATCTATGTAATTTCTGGCAGTGTGCATGCTAGGATCTGCATCCTGCCCTCTGCTTCCACAAGGAGCATGAGGAATGCTGAGCAGCACCCACTATGGCATGTTGCTCTGTGGTGTAGGATGTGATAGCTCCAAAATACATCCTTCTTCCCTTGGTTAGGAAGATCATGTTGGGGATGGAGAGGAGGGTTGCAGGAGTATGAGGAAAGAAAACAATCGATGGGGGAAAAGAAAGTTTTCTTTCTCTTCCCATTCACCCTCTCCCACCTTCCCCACCTAGAAAGCACAGTGGTGTGCAATGTTTGCAAAACTTACGTAGCACAGGCCACGCGTCGCAAAGGTACTCTACTTCTGTCTTGGTTTTGGGGATATAAGCAGGTTATATTTGTAGTTTTGCTTTGGGTAAGGTGCTCATGAACCAGTAAGAGTCCTATAGCGCTGATCTACGGGCCAGCCCACTAGGGAAGGAGGCAAACCTGGATTACAGAATCATTACTTCTTAATCTGAAACAAAAGGGATGAGCAGGATAATAGGTGTCATTGCTGAGAATAATGCACCTTTCCAAAGGAAGCTGCACTCTTGTCTGATGAAGTCTTAACCTTGTGCGAGGCCATGAAAGTTGATTTCTGTACTCACCAGAAGCAGCCTTAATTCAGATAGTTGTGATTTTCTGGAAAAGAGAGGAGATAAAGAAACTCTTGGTAGTTAGTAATTTTTCCCTACCTTTTCAACAGAGCCACTGGTATCGGAAGGATAGAACCATGATTATTATTTGCAAGCATTTATACATTATATGTATGTATTGTTTTCATGAAGCAGAACCTCCTCATTAGGTTCTGTCCCTTTCCATTTAGCTTCTTGATATGTACTTGTGTCCATTGCTATGGCATAGGCTGCTGCATACAGCCCATACATCCTTACATCTATGCTGGAGAGCAAAGTTACTAAAAGATCAGTTATTACACAGATTTATTACACCTTATCTGTTCTGCTGTACCAAGCCACAGGTGTGCCCTCAGCCACCAACCCTTAAAGGGCAGCCTGTGCCACATTCAGCAAGGACTTAGCTGCCTCCTCTGGTCCCAGGACAAGAGCTGGCAAATGGGAAGTTACATTATGGTAAGTGGTATGCTCTAAAATTACAGCCTAGCTTACCTTGAGGTAACTTGCTCGTGTAGTCATGGCCTTAAGGTTTTTCTTTAGTATCCATGGCCACAACATCTAAGCATTTTATGGTACAGCATACACTAAACATTAATTTCAAATTATTGAGAATATTTTCATGACTCAACAACTTTCTAATGACTGTGTACCTTATTAAAGTCTTGCAGCCCTTTAATAACAAAGTTTTCCCTGATCCCTTGGCATTTAAACACCCTGTATAACTGAAATGAAATGCATAGCTGAAGTGTTTTTTTAGGACACTTGATTTAAAGTGAGCCCAAAGCAGCAAAGGACTCTTTGAACATCTCTAGAGTGGACGCTCCCAGAGTTGTCTGTATACAGTTTGAATTAATTATTCCCTTCATGGAAATTGTACAAGATGTCCCCCAGGCTCTTTTTGACTGCCTTGTTGCCCTTTTGTGATAATCCCTTGCTATCCTCTGGGCTTTCTGTCGTCCTAAAGTTAACATATAAAGCTATTTTTATCTAGGGGCTAGGGTGTGAATAAATGCAGAGAATGTCTCTCAACATGACTTTGTGTTTGTGAGCCTTCCTTCAACTTGATCATAAATGCTCAAACTTTTTTGCAAGCTGTCTTTGAGCATCCTCTGGTGAAATAGCTGTAGTTTAAAAGGATTTCTTCTCCCAGGGGTGATGTGAGGCAGCAGTCAGCCAGGAGCAAAAGGGAAGCTTGGAGGCAGACCGGAGGCTTAGGAAGCGGAGCCTCTGGTCCCTGTTGTCAGTGCACCACGGCCGCATGAATTGACCTCGGACAAGTCTCCTCGCCACTCTTGGGTAACATAGGTGTGACGCAGGCATTCATCCTGCAGCTATGCCAGAGCCGTTCTGTAGGCCCTTGTCAGGCTCAAGTCAACTCATTTAGCTGGGGCTTAAATAGCACCTTAGGGAGATGGGTTCCCATCCCTCCATTAATTTTAAATGGGGACACAGGTGCCTCTAGGATTCTTGAAGAATCCAGCCCTTAATATTTTATGAAAAGGGTATCATGTGCCAGGAGAAAAAGAAGGATTTTGTTCATGTCACTAGTTGTGATGAGTCCTTAGGATGGAGGCAATTCACTGAAGCATTGCAAAGATCCCCTGAAACAAGCCCTACAACCTCTTATCTTCAATAACCATCAGCAGAGAGAGCACACAGCACAACTCTCACTCAAAATGCAGGTTACCTGCCCTGTGTGAGCTTCACTGAACTCCTCCTGGCAGCTGGGCCACTGCCGAGAATTAAAAAAGTGTGCAACTCCAGTTGTTTCATCATTTAAACATCAGTTGAGAAATAACTTCTGCTAGACTTAAAAAAACCCCAAAATAAAACCCCAAACCACCAAGCCACTCTACCCATCTTGGGACCCGGCCATGGCCGGGCTGCTGTTTGGGGTCAGCCAGATGGGTGTCCTTGGATGCTGCCAGCTGTACTGCAGCTGTGCTGGGGACCACACTGCCAGGGTTGCTGGGTCAGGTGAGCTTGGTCTTGATACTGCCTTGTAACCGCCTGGACAAGGCTTGCACAGGGCTAATACAGGAACCTGCTAAAAGCTAGACTGGGATAAAGGCTGTCTTAGAACCAATGCCAGCTTGCTTGTGAGAGGGACAACACAACTCCAAGCTCCATAGAACACTGGACATTAACAGCACCGGGCAGGACCCTACATGCATTCAGAGAAATGGTGGTCTGAGATGTTCTGGGACCACGGAAACTGTGGTCGGTCAGTTTGGGTCACAGGTAACGTGACCAGCGTTCTTTCAGGCCATCATCCTTCTTATTTTAATGTAAACACTTCCCACCTGTCCCAAATATGCATGCCATTCTCCAAGACTTTCCAGCATTGCTTACATTTGCAGAACTTTATTCCCCGCTCCCTGTGCCGCATCTGTTCCCATCACAGCTGTGGCCGCCCTGTTCTGTCTGGCTGACACCCCTGGCCCCCCCTCCAAACCACCCCCCCTCCAAGATCAAAATACTCTGTTTTTATTTATTTACCCTGCAGCTGTCAGTGTTGTGTCTGGGTCAATGCACTGCAACGTGGAGGGACACGCGATACGTGGAAAATCCTTAAAACTGCCAATCCTGGTAGTAACCAACATACACAGCATCAACAAATATATCCCTTGGCCCTTTGCTCCTTTGAAAACAACAGGTCCCGGCCATGGAAGAAATGACATTGTTGGAGGCTGGTACAGACATCCTCGCCTGAACCAGCACCGGGTTTGCATGTGGACAGGAAGAAGAGGCAGGGCTGAAGGTAAGGGCTATCCCAGGGCTGCCCACCCTGATGCTTTTCAGCACTGTGCAGAAATACATGAAGCAGAGACATGCTTGTGAGACATCAGACAACAGCTTTGCTGTCTCTCTGTCCCCTACACTACTTCTAAGATGAAGAGCAACACTGTTAAGTGCTGCAAAGCAGAAGATGCTGTTGAGGAGCAGGAAGCATCTGGGATGGTGTGTGTTGGCAAAGAAAGGCAGAGCCAGGAATGAGTCTGATTTTCTTCCATTTCTCTATTGATTTTAAGCTCAGTATCCAGACATTGGCTTCAATTGAGCTGAGGCTTCAGCCCTGTTCAGCCACAGCAACCTATAGACAGCCTTTGCCTGTGGACCTCTCATTCCCACATCTGTGCAAGCCTTGCCCTGGTGTAAAGACAAAAGTCTTTACCTGAGCAAAGCAACAAATATGATTTAGGGTTGGAGAGAAATAGAAAAAGCTTCTAAATAGCCAGTGCCTAGTAGAATAGGTACTTGCTGCTGACCAATGTTGATTGATACAACATATTTTCTATGTTTTCAGGAGGGCTTGCACAGTGGCTGGACGAACAGACTTGGTCAAAATTCCCTGCTGTGCTGGTGGTACAGAACTGCAGTGGCTCTTCATCATGCTCACACCGTCACCCAGCAGCCACAAGTGAGCCCACCTCGTGCAGGCACTTGTGCTGCTTCATCAACAGACTTGCAAGACCCCATGCTGTTGGACTTGCAGGATGCCCAGTCCCCCCTGTTCTGTGTGTGTGATATGGAGTTGGTCTGCATACAGAACAATGGGTTAAAATTGTCCATCTCCTGTGTAAGGGGGTATTCCGAGGTGCTGTGCTCTCTAAGCAGCCTTCTGTTTCTGTACACATGCTCATGGAAGCTAAGTTAACATTCCAGCAAACTCCAGTTGGGCGGCACCAAGAACCCTGCTACACTCATGCAGAAGGTTTAGTTGATTGGGGGCGGCGGGGCCAGGGGGAGCCACAAGGGTTTATTGACTGGCTCAGAGCTACTGTGTGTCAGCCGCGATCATTTTCTTCAGTACACTAAGCCCTGTTTTTCAACAATCACTTCATATCCTCTACCCCACCAAAATGCAAATGCCTTCTAAAAAACAGCTGTAGTCTGCCCACTGTGAGTGTACTTAAAGACACTCACCCATGTTGCAGCTACACCACTAAACCAGGGCTGTGTTTTCCTGCGCGCAAAGAGCTGGGTGCAGCTGAAGACATCGTTCCCCTGCAAACCTGGGTGTTCACCCCACCAGCAGCTGTGATTCAGGCAGAGGTAGGACACACACCATGGCAGCTGGGTGAATGGTTGGAAGCCAGGTCTTCTTCAACTGCCCCAGGCAGCACCCAAGGCCACAAGAACTGCTCTTGCCTTTGTACCTTCTCAGAGTGTGGGAGAAAGGAGCATCACTCTCCCCTCTTTAGCTCCAGGATGACACTAAGAAAGGCTGGTGTGGAGAAAGGGATAGTTTTTCCCTCTCTTTCTCCTTCCCTAAGAATAACCAGTATGTAGGTCTGTCAAAAATCAGAAGAGTAAGTAAACTAAAACCAAATTGAAGAAGGAGCTGACAGCAGCACCGGGAACAGGACACAGGTGCCCTTGGTCAACCTCCTATCTACTAAGCATCACCTGCCTCTTTACTAGCACCATTCCAAGTGCTGCAAGGCATCTAGCAGGTAGCTCAGCAAGAACCTTGCTGAAGCCCCTCCCTCAGACAAGCTTTTGGTACCCAGGGTCTTTGGAGAAGGGATGGAGGTGAGCGGGCAGGCTCTGGAAAAATGGCTCCAGGTAGGTGTTCGGGAAGTTGCAGGGTGCTTGGAGTCTGGCATCTGATGAGGGTGTAGGATCGGGAGCATGAATTACAGAATGTATTCAATGGGGATGGTGGTCCAGGCACCAAACTTGCATTGTGACAGTACATTGAGTTGTCACCCTACTATCTCTTCAACCAGGGGAAGGATGTGCAGGACCCTAAGGGCTGCAGAAGGCACTGGGAGGACAGAGCCTGTGTCACACCCTTACTGCCACGCACTCCTCAGCCTCTGCAGTTTATGCAACTCATTTAGAACCACAGCCCAGACCATGACCTCCCTTCTTGCAACTGGGCCTTTGCCCTTCCAACCTGCAGGACTCGCCTCCTTCTTGCATTGCTGCCTCTCTTGCCAGCTGCAGCCCCATGTTTTGAGACAGTGAGGAAAAGAGAGACCTGAAGGTGATAAGGGATGGGAAGGACAAGATTACATTTTTCTGGCAATTCAACTCCTTACCCGCCTGGTGTTGGATCCTTTCTCAAAGGCATCGCCCCTCCCTGAAGGCTGTGGTCTACACTGATATTTATCTGTTACTGGTCTATGGTGTATCTAAGTGATGAAAACAGCTACCAACAGCCTGGCAGGTTAAGCAGAATTAGATTGTCTGGAACTACAGGTTCACATCCCAGCAGTAATAATTCTAGTCCTTCAGATGCAGCTGAACTTGTAGCTAACAGCTTGCTGGGTGTTCAGAGATTGACGTTAATGACATGTTATGCAAAAGTATCTCTTCCGGGACAGACTCTTATTCCTCCTACTGCAACACATGCAGTTATTGCTGTCTTCCACCCCAGAAGCGGCCACATGTCTGATTCTGGCTACGTATACAACAGCTTTTGAAACATGCCAAGACTCTCCAGCATGCAAGGCATTAGAGAAATGTAAGACAGGATCTGAGCTATGACAAGCAGAGTGCATGGCATGGCATCATATTCCATCGTGCAGCAGGGGAAATAGGGATGCAAAGTATGTTCTTGAGCTGAATAAGCCATTTGGACAAAATAAGGACTGAGGTGAACTTTAGTCTCCAAATTTAAACCAAATCTGGATCACCGGCCTTCACACATTGGTGTGTCACAGTTACCTCATGAAATTATCCCACCTTCATTGCCACCAGCTGTTTTCTACCACAGAAGTTTAATTCATAGTTCCACTTGCTGAAAAACACCCAAGGACTGGGGCAGAGCAAACAGGAAATCTGGTAGCTCGACTATGGCAGCGTGAGTCATTTCAATACTCTGTGTTGTAGAACCTCAGACCCCAGTGATTACTTTTCATTTCTCTTTTGACCTCATGGGACTTTTTGTTTTTTGGACGTGCTCTGTGAGAAAGCATTTCAGATGTGAAATGTGATTTTCTTAGGTCTTCTTGCTGCTTCATGATTTGTGGTTAACACGGTGCTGGAGAAACCCAGCAAAAATCCATCTGGTTACACCAGTCTAATCTAATCTAGTCCAGCTGCAGCCCCTGTGCACCCAATTGCAACATGTAATGATTTTTCATGCCAAGTATCAGATGGAGTTACCATCTCCACCTGAAGAAAAGGGAAGGGGGAGCCCCAGCAATGGGTGGATTATGTGTTTAGGCTTAGTTTGCATTTGTGGGGTAGGGACCTTGGCCGCGAAGCAACCTAAGTTAGTATCTCGCTCTTAAACCGGAGTTGTGATAGTGTTACCCAAGAACCTGAGCTCTCCATCCCTTACTGGCTACAGTGGTGAGGCCACGTAGCCTCATGCTTACAGATGCTGTTCAGCAGCATGTATCTTCGATCCGTGTTTCTCCCTGTGGTGGGCAAGGCTTGGTGGGTATCGTGCTGGCCATGTGGAAGGGCATGCAGAGGATGATGGCTTTACTGTGCTCCGTAGGATGGATGTGATTCCTTAAAACCTCCTAAGTAGCAGCACTGGCTTGCACCAGGGTTTCAGCTTGCACAGACTGGAGCTACAGTCAGACAAACCAGCATAGGTAGCACTGGATGTGCAGACAGGACAGCTGGCTTCATGTGTTGCAGTAACCCAAGAGTTCACCCAGCTTCACAGGAAGGATTTGCTGAGTTCTCTGTTATGTGGCTGCATGGCTAGACAGTTCAAAGCTGCTCTGGCTACCCATGCATCAGCTGTGCTCGATGCCTAGAGTCGCTTGGGGATGTTTGTTTGATTGTCAAAACATTTTGGTGTCAAGGACCTCTCCACACCCTCTGGTGTGATGTGATCCCTGATTAATAGACTGAGCTTGACTGTTTGGGAGCCCATCCCAGCACTATTTGGACCTGCACAGAGAAAGGGTAAGATACCACTGTCTCAAAATGATAGCTGGTGTGACAGTACCTGCTGGGGTGAGCGAGGTGCTGGGTATGCAAGGTCTGAGGTAACAAGCAAGTATTGAAGCTCATCTGTCTGCTGTGCCAAGTGATTGAGCTGAAGGCAGTAGAGCCCAGACTCCCTTGTCCTGCCAAGGCCTGTTGGTCTTGAAGATGACCAGAGTGACTGTTTCTTGTTTTGGGGTGGGTTTTGGGGTTATTTTTACCTTCTGCTTTAGTTCTTTTAAGAGTCTTGGTCTGAGCTTTCCCAGAAGCTTGGCCACAGGCTTGGGTCCCCAGTGCTTGCCCATGGCTCAGTGAGTAAAGTCCAGCTGGTGCCCATGCTAGGCACAGTTCAGCTCCTCATGTGCATCCCAGGGAAGGAGCTCGCAGTGGAGCAAAACTTGCTTCCTCACCCAATTCCTGGGGGAGGAATGGCTGCAGTGTGCGCAGTGTGCAGCCCACATGAATAACAAGTGGCAAAAGCTGGTAGGTCTGGGGCACTGATGCTCTGTCCTCCCCAGTATCTGGTGCTGTGATGGTGCACAGACACAGGCAGCAGCTGCTGACCCTCAATGGTGCCCAGCTCCATAACTAACCTGGTGATCTCCCTGCCGGTCCCCACTCTGCTCTCATTGGGATATCAGCCATCAGCAGCTCCAGCGACTGGCAGCAGCAGCCCAGTGACTCACCAGCCTGGCCCTCCCTGCACTAAATCCTGCTATCGAGCTGATGATCTGCAGGTAATTTTGCTCCATCTGAGTGCTGTAGACCTGCTGTCACGCATCCTGCTCTCCCTGTAGGCAGAAAACTTCCCCCCAAATTACCCCACCTTCACTCCATGTACCCACAGCCTCTGGCCACTCTCCAGAGCATTGTCTGTTTTGGAAACCAAAATCCTTTTCCCTAGTACCTAATTTCAGGAATTAGGCTCTGGAGGCCAGTGAGGTGCCATGGAGGGATGCGGGCAAGTGCATTTTTGTGGAGGTGGCAATGCTGAGGCCATTCCTCATTAAGACAGGGAGGTCATGCCCACGCTGCCCTGCTGAGCATGGACATTATAGGTAATGATGAGCTGCTTTTCTCTGAAAGCCTCTTCTTGGCCCCGTTGTGCACAGGCAAGGACATGGCATATCACGGCACAGGGGTGAGCCTTTAGAGCAGCTCCAGGGGACAGACTACAAGCTGTGAAATGCAGATGTGTATTGCTGCACCAGTAACAAGCACAGGTCATGATCTTTCTTTGCTGTGTCATCTTCCCTATTCCTCCTGTCGCCCATTTACCTCCATTTTCTTTTTCCCCTCTGTTTCTCCTTTGTGTTGTTATACATGATGCAGGGGCTTTGTTCAAAAAGGATGCTATACTGCAGGGCTGAGGGGAGAACTCACCAGCACAATTCATGCAGGACACTGTCAGTCTAGCCTGCCTGGACACAGTAGAGGTGCAGAGATATGCTTTAACAACCCATTTCCCTGGTCTGACTTCAGGGTTTGGGGTCTTTGTGGGAAAAAAAAAAAAAAAAAAAAAAAAAAAGCCAAGCATTCATATATGGTTCCTACTGCACAATCAGAAGCATTTCAGAAAAAAAGAAGTAAGAAATGAAATGTTACTTCTCCTGATTCCTAGGAGGAGCTCCATGTTGAACACTGAATGATTTACCAGTTTGGAGGGGAGAGCCTTTATGTCGTCAGAAAGCGAGTCCAGGTCATCTCCTCTGCTGTCATGGAGCAAAAAGGGAAGTCAACGATGCCAAAGGTAGAAAGCTGTGCCACTAGCACTGAGCCCTGCAGTGCCACTTCCAGCATGAGCCTCGTGGGAAAGCTTTCTGCAGGAAGCAGGCAGAGACTATCCTAGAGAGGCATCCCTTATCCATAGGGATATCAAAGCTATTAGCTAAGCTGAAAGGTCTCACTGATGTTTTAAGAACATCTTGGGTCTTGTTTAAAAGCTTCTGGGGTTTATCTTAGCTAGGATTGTCAGACTTCTTCATGACATGTTTCTGTTCCACAGCTACTAGTAGCACAGGAAAGCAAATATCCCTTTCATATGTGAATCCACAGACCAGGAGTAAAGTTAAGGATGATACGAATGATGTTTTCTTGCATATCCCCTTCCTGTGCCTCCCTTTGATTTAATTTATGTTATGATTTATTTCAAGTTGACCAGCATCCCACCTTGCCAGGGAGGTCAATGGAAGTTTAGCCACCAACTTCATAAACAGGATTTCAAACCATGTCTTGTTTAGTGATGGAATGAAATGCACGTCTTGAAATCATTTATCCAGCATAATAAACATCCTCTGTGCTTGAAAATAAATGAGGGTTGGAGCCAGCTAGCCTGGTGCAGAGGTTTGTGATGGATTGATGAGCTGAAAACAAGCTGCCACCCTCCACCCCCACTGTCAGTGACTTTCCAGTCTGGGGAAGGGGACGGTGAGGCTAGAGGTGAAGGATATACTTTCCAATAAGTGTTACAGTGGGAGGTGAGAAATACGAGCTCCCAGAGGAGGAGAAGGAAAAAAAGGTAGGCACTGTGCTCTGTTAAGCAGGGTATGGTTTAGACAGAGCAGCTGCCTGACAGGCTGCTGGCAGGACCGTCAGGGCAGGAGCAGCCCTGTGCTTGCAGCGCCTGTTAATGAATGCTACCCGCAGGTACCAGGGCAGCACAGACCATGCTTTCTGGCTGAAACAGTCTTTTTCCAGTTGCATGTGAAGGTAAGAGGCCTGTGAGATGAACAGAGAGATCCGATGAAACAGATGACAAGGTCTGCCCTCCATGAGATGCAGTAACACCAGCAACAACAGAGAAGGGCTCTCATCCAAGCAGCTTTTTGGGGTTAGAGCTGAAAATAAAGTCTGACTTTGAGCTCCATTGTCACCGTTTAGTGATTTTTTTATGGGGAAATTCATCTTACTTGTCCTTTCCTTATTCCCCCCTGTAGCATGCCAGCTCCAGAAGTATGGCAGAGGGTTCAGGCTCTCAGAGTAACAGGCTTCCCCTGGTGCAGAGTAGCTGAACCATCACCCAAACTGAGCTGTCACTGTTGGGGTGGGAGGGTGGTGTCCCTGTGGTTCAGATGGGGAATGGTTACGCATTAAGCTGGTGCCAGTCAGCCACTCACACCTCTCCGTCCCCATCTCAGTGTTCATTAAGATCAAAGTGAATTTTCACTTTCCAGATTAACAAAGGAAAGTTTGGAAGGGTGCAGCATGTGTTGCCTGAAAGTGAAGAAACCAGAAAGCAAAGGAAGCCTTTAACTGGTGATTTTGAGTACACATTATTTGTGATTATTTATTTCTTTTAATAACTGTGGCAAACCATACTTCAGAGAGACTTTGTGATAGGAGGCATCTTATGACTGAGGAGCTAATGCTGTAGGTTTTACAACCAAAGATGGAAGACATCTCACGGCTGAGACACTAACTTGAGTTGGGTGCTTAGTGGCTGAGGGATTTTTGAATTCCGTGACACTCATGTGCCATGTGCTTAAACACAAGAGCACTGCACTGGTGGACAGATGGCAGGAGATGCTGCTACCAAAGGCAGAGCCAGGGGAGCTCACTAGGACTGTGCCCTGGCAGCACTGCATTTCAGGCTGTCTTCTAAAATGTTCTCTGTCGGCGTGTGCTGGAGATACACAACTGCAAAATGGCAGGGGAAAACACTCTGCTGATCCTAGTGAAAGCCACAGGTCAGTATCTCCTGCCTGTAGACTCAGACAGGGGAACGTGGCATGAAGCTTTTTGTTCCTTCGAAAGGCAGCAGACAAATTAAGCTGATTTCATAATTTAAAGCAGATTCTGGGGTGCTCTAGTTATGCATCTTCATGGGCACTACCTCTGAAGCCCCAAACCCACACAGTTTGAGCGATATAAGTAGCTCCTGCCTCCTACTGACTGCCAGATGTTGTGTCCTTTCACATCAGCCCCGAAGTACTTCTCACATGGGGTGGCTTCGCTCTGGGTGCTGTAAGGTCTTGTCACATCCAGAGAGTGAGAAGGTGGCACCCAAGGGACAGAACTACATCTGCCAGATGGGAGAAAGGCTTATCAGAACCAGGAGACTTTTTGCTATGCAGAACAACACAAAACACCTCTGCTCATTTTTTCAGCAGAAAGCAATGTGGGACAGCATGGCTTTACTTCCTCAGTGCCAAATCAGCTCCACTGGCTGGCTGTAGATGTACCCAGGGGATTTTTTTGGAAGGTGTCCGAAGCTGCTGTACCAGCAACTGGCTGGACTGTGGTAGCTGTGGGAACCAGGCACTTCTTCTCCCTCAGACCAGTCTCTGGAAGCACACCCCTGTGAGAGGAAAAGAGCCTCATTGCTGGAGCCCAGCTCTTGCACAGAGGCATGGAAGAAATGCTGACTCTTCTAAAGCATTGTCCCATCAGCTCCTTTGCAAGGAAATGCAGAGGAGATTTATTTTTAAGCCAAATCTAATTAAAAAAAAAAAAAAAGGAAGTGGTTAAGGGCATATTTTACTGTGCACTAATGAACTGTAAAGGATATAGAGTCTAAATTTTTAAGATGTTTCGAAAGCAGTCCCACAAAAAGGAAAAGCACTTTGCAGAAATCTCTTTGATTTCTAGATTGCTTCCTACATGTTGGTGCTAAACCAGAAGCTCCTTGAGCTGAGGATCTTTTCTTCTCCCGTTCCCCCCACCCCACACTGCCTTCTAACCACTGACAGTGGGTAAAAATATTCACGTTTCAGTCCAGTACCTTTATGTGCGTCTCACATTAGAGGGTTTTTTTCCATTCCCCTGGGGTTGGGCAGGCCATGATTATCACTCTAATAGAGTTAATTAAGAGCCTGGAGGCCTTGACGTTTTGTTTTCTTTGGGACCAGACCTATGGCTTGAGCCCCTGAGCTACCCGCTCTGCCCCAACACTTTCCCTGAAAAAACAACCACGCAAAATCCAGCAACCAGAGCTGTGTGTGCCCTCCTGCCTTAGCGTGTGCTGGGGGAGCAGCTTTCTTCTCCCCGGCACATAGCTGAGCCTCATTGGCTGCAGGAAGCTCCCTGGAAAGGGACAATGTGTGCTGATCCTTCGCTGTGAACTGGACTATAGCTCAAACAAATAAAAATAACACTAGGAAATTAATCATTAAGACAAGGCCCATCCCCAAGAAGTCCATCTCCAGGATGGGCTTGATGGTCAGGATGGCAGCAGAGCAACAGTCTGCTCAGAGAGCGGGTGAAGGCCATTGGGTTAGGGTGGTAATCTCTTACCCTTTGCACCTGGGAGAGCCATCCCCCAGAGTGAGATTTTTCCCCTTGCTACAGCCTCACTCAGCTCACTGGGAATCTCTGAGATCAGGTAAGGACTTTTTTTTTTTAATAAACACAGGAGCATAGGGTCACTCCCACATGTGGAATAAAGTAATAAAAGGCTTTTATGTGGGAATCTTGCTGTCCTCTGGAGGGTTATAAAGATCAAAGACTTAAAACAGTGGTTAATTGCAAGTGAGGTTACTACTGTGAAAAAATTAGCCCGTGTGTGTGTGAAAATGGAGAGGGTGCATTGCTAGCAAAGTGAAATGTCTGCTTATAAAACTGCCCTCAATTTTAGGGGATGTTAACTATTCCCTTGCTGAGTTATGATCCCTCTAAGTGACCAGTTTGAGTCTACAAAGCATTAGAACCCCACTGGCTCCTGTCCCCTTCCTAGGCTTGTAACTGAAATATGACTCCAAAGAGCATGCACAAGACTTAAATGATGGGGAGAAATGAGGATACTAGCATGGTGTTCTGGAGAGAAAACGGTGTTCTCTAGTCCATGAGAGCTATTAGCATAGCAGAGAGGAAGAAAGAGAATTGTAACATAGAATTTGGGGGTCTTGAAGACCTGGTCTCAAATCTTTACAGGGTCGTTCGGTAACTTGAAGGATGAGAGTAAACTATTGCTATGATTTGAAACTGTCAAACCTACATGATCAGGATGGGAACAGACAGTTTTCTGTAAAGCCCCCAAGGAGGTCTCTGAGCTGGAGAGTCAACCCTAGTTTGTTTACTAGTGCTGTGGAAACTATGATGAACTGTAGAAAAAAATGTCATTAAGAGTAGTGAAGGGGGGTTTCAAAGGAGTTGAGCTGGTAATTGAACAACAAAACAGCCTTGGGAATTCATGCTTGGGAAATATGAGTCTGGAAAGGATGAGCAGAGCTGAACAGGCACAGCCCTTGGATCCAGGGTACCCGATGTTCAGGAGACAAGGCCTGGGGCTGGCTCTGTGGTGAGCTCTGTCTGGTCAGAGGAACAGACCAAACATGAGCAATAAGGGGTAGAAACCATGACCTGATGTTTTCACAAGGGTATTGGCTTGATCTGGGGTTTTGTGTTTCACCCTCAGGTACAGGAGAAGCTGAAAAAGCCAGGAAGAAGGAATGGGGACTTAGAGGACAGGGATCCATTCTGTGCCAAAGCAGAGTGATATGCACTGCTTATGAGAGTTATGGAGAGAGTAAATAAGGAGGATTGTGAAGTGATGAAGTGACAAGTAACAAGGCAAATGCATCTATTTCTTCTTTGCTTTTCTTTCATATGGGAGAGGTGTTCAGTGAAGAAGTGAACAACAAGCAAGTTTTCAGCAAGCTTTAAAGTAACCAGAGTCTTCTATTAGCTCATTAGGCAGTTGATTTTTTTTCTTTTCCTGCTTGTATCTGTGGACTCTCCAGAGTGATAAACTGTGAAAAGGCTACTGACATGCAGCCGAGCCTGGGGGACCGATAGGCTTGCAAGAGTGGCACTAGTCACAGTGTGCAGTCATTTGAGTTCCCTATTCAGAGACAGGAAGCAAAAATCTGTATCCTTGTTCCCTCCTGGGCTTTTCCAGTTCTGCTTCACATCTTTATAATGTCTGAGGCAAGACACCTGTCCTCTGAGCTTCGAAACATGGCTGTGGCTGCTACTTAACCCCTCTTTTCACAACAAGTATCTCCTCCCTGCACCAGTGGCCTAATTGCATGCGTGCATGTTGACACAGGGTAGAAAGAAGAAAGTCTTTAGTTAAGCAATTAGTTGCTGCCATTGCAGGCCCTGCCACAAGATAATTGAGCACCATTAAGTAATGTTTGGTTCTGAAATGTAGCAATTATCTCGGTAATTGCAAGGACGTTCCTTGAATTCTAACCCATTTTTATTGAGGTGTTGAGTGTTTCTGCTCAGCATCTAAGCTGCTGGAGTGCCTAGTGTGAGACGGGGAAGGAAGCATGTTCTCTCCGAGACCCTGCCAAGGGCCCAAATTTGATGATGGTTTTTGTTTTGATATTGAGCTGGCTTCACCCTGCTCTTGCCAAGACCTCTCAGCCTGGGCAGGGGGATCTTCCCCTTCTTAAGGCCAAAGCAGAGTTGGGGCAGTGGAGCGCTCTCTGCCTGGGCTAGCACTTGACCTTGCCCGGTCTCTGCCTCCTTTTAAATGTGAAAGTCATTCTCGCACAGCACCAGCTGGTTTCTGGTCTGGAAGGTTTAAAGCAGTCCAACTGCCAGGAGCAACGACCTGAGCTTCAAGGAGATGGGATTGGCCACTAGAGGGTAGCACAATTAAAAGCATAAGGAAGTCTCATTTCTTGAAGCAGGACTGGCTGTGCTGGGGATGCACAGCGGGGCTGGTCCTACCTCTGCAGACCCCGTGGACACGCAGTGCCCCCAGACTACCTGCTGCCCCATGGACAGGGCAGTGCAGGGGCAGAAGCGAGCTCATGGCGAGGAGAGGACTTGCCACGGGGAAGCAGGAGTGTGTGGCAGCAGAAGCAGAACAGGGCTCCCAGTGCTGCTCCTGCTCCTCATGGCCACCATCCTCCTTGCTCCCTCCTCACCAGACTCCGGAGTCCCAAAAGAGCCTTTTGGCTTGGCGCTCCTGTTGGCTTAATGCAATTTCTTGAGCTGTCGCTCTGAACTCAAGCTCAGAGCTGGGATACCACCAGGCTAGATGGACAATACCAAGGTCTTTCTCTGTTTTCTGGGTTAATGCTTCTATAAAAGACTTCTTGGGTTAAAAATACTCGAGTACATACTGCTTTTCTCTGGGCCTCTGCTGGCACGTACAGAGTGCCATGCACACTAGCAGACAACAATGTGATCGGTTCTTAAAATCACACTATTGTATGAATGGAGAGAAATGACTGCTGGGTCACACAAGAAGCAAGGTTTTAATTTTAAAGCATGCCTCTGGAGCCAAAGGTCAGAGTGGAGCCATCCTCCCTTGAACAAAATCCCCGCCACGACACTGTATTAACATGATACTTAAAAATGCAGCTGCACTCTCGGGTTAAAGTCCTGGCTCTGGAGAGAGCACACTCCGGCAGGATCAGTTTCAAGGATGGAGAAATGCGGTGTCTGACGCACACTAAAATGTCTGGCTCCTGATCCGCTGTGCAGTAATGCATCAAGCACGTCTTGAAACGTGGGCTTTGCCAGTTGCCAGCACGCGCCAGGGACAGGGGGTTAGTTATGATGTTAATGTAGTTAATTAGAGATATGGAGAAGCCTGTGAAGGAGAAGGCAAATGCTTTTCTTATAGTCGTGTGGCTCATTAGAGCAATCACATAGCACTGACAGGGTGAAAGAGCTTTTTCTCCTCAAGGGTATTCATAGCATGCTAAGAAGCCTCATTGCTTCATAGGTGTCATGATGATGTTTCCTCGCTGTGTTTTGGGCAGCATCAGGATGCGAGCAGGTGCCCTGCAATAGCCCATTGCAGTGACACTGGTGTGAAAGAATTTGAGTGACTCAAGGTAGAAATTTCTCATTGCATAGAAAAGGGCCAACTTGAAACTGATCCTCACTAGCTGCAGGACATCACCACAGTGATAGCAAGACGCAACAGCACAGAGTGTTTGTTTAACCATGAACATGTCCTTGTAACCCAAGGGACAAACTGTAGCCTTTTTGCCATGTCTGCCCATTTTAAACCAAAAGATTTATTCACCAGATTATGACCCATCAGGTTACTGCATCTTCCGTGGTTGTTGCTGGGCAGATGACACCAAGGACAGTTTAATCTGTATTTCCTAGATTACCCTAATTGTGAGGTGACTCCCTGCCCATTCTTGCATGCCAGTTGACCTCCAGGAATCCTTGTAATATTTCACATTTTGGATGAGTTTTATACCATTGGCCCCCTCAGATACCTAATTTCCTAGGAGCAGCAGAGGAAGCTACGTACGTTTCCCACTTTCTTGTTTTTACAGGCTGCCAGGTGATCTGGGGCTCTTGAGTTGGGGCTCTGGAGATGAGTGTGTGTGTCTGTGCAGGGTTATAGTCATGTCTGTAGTGAGCATCATTGCCTTCTGGAAGAAAGTTGTCCTTCCTAGAGACTTGGGCAAGGAGGCAAGGCTCTGTACAAGGAACATACAAACTCCTCTGGAAGTGAGAAGCTCATTCATCTTGTGCCTTGTGCCTCCTGCTGCATTGCTTTGGGCTGGTGCTACACAAGCAGGAGTACCAGGGGTGGCAAGCAAAGAGCAGGAGGCTCTGGAGTACCTTGCCAAAAGAAATGACCGTTCACCAGCTGGCAGCATGGGTGTGACCCGCTCCCCTGCGGCATTTGAAGCACAAGCAAGTAGAGCAGTGTATTGAGTTGTGCGTGGTGGCCTTTTCCTTGTCGCCTCAGGGAACAAACAAGTCCCTTGTTAGCCCTCGGGTGGCCTGGTCTGGGCTCTGGATTCAGGGTGGGACACTGCTTTCCTGGCCTGACCCTGACCCTGGAGCACAGCGGGAGGAAGATGCCTGGGAGAGGGAGAGCACAGGCGTTATTTTTGCTCCAGTATCACTATCTAGTTAGACTCCAAGATGCTGTCCTTCACTGCCGTCTGCCGTCTCGCTTGCTCTGGGGCTCTCAAGTGTTTACCATTGACAGGCTGTGAGCAGATGGACTGGCAAGAAGAGATAAATTTGACCCAAGAAGATGTCATTTGAGGAACAGCTGAGGCTAGTGTTTCACCAGATGTCCCAGCTTTAACCCATTAGCAACTTCAAGGAACTCAGTGTTGTCAATAGCTTAAACACATTCTGTAACCACACAGGCAGGGCACAAAAGCTATTGTTAAAATTTGCGCAATAAGCAGATATTCCAGGGTTTTCCAAGGAGGATGCCATGACCTCAAGCCCAACAAGGGAATGAAGTAGTGATGTGTACCATGGTTACATAGGTGTCCTCTGCAAACTTGGCTCAAACAACTGGAGTTAGTCAAAATGTTACCCATTTAGTGCTAAATGAATCTGCTGGTGCATGCAGCAGCAGATACCATGTTATGACAATACTGACAAATGCTCTCAAAGGCATCCGCGTGATTGGGGTAGCTGGTTTTCCCCTTAGTAACTTTGTATTGAGCGTCCCGAGAGACACTGCTGCTTCTGCTGCCAGATTAAATGTGAATGCATGTGCTTGGTGGCCGTGACAATGCGGTCTGCTCATCATGAGATTGTGCCTAGAAAATACTGCAGAGCAATCAATGAGCCCACAGGAGTGGGTGGATACACACACAGAGTCACTGAGCAAGAAGGTTATGCATAGTTGTACAGAGCACTTTCCAGCATCCTCAGCCATGGACAGGCACAGCACCAGAGCAGCGATGGCTCTGCATCTGCACTGAGAGTTTCTGTAACTGCCTGTGTGGCCATGCAGGGAGGATTGTCATCTGGCATTTAGATAGGTTTAATGAAATCAAACTGATAAAATGAAGTTGTGGCTGTAAGATCATCCCTTAATGTAGAGATGTGGGTTTTCTGGGCATCTGAGCCAGTGAGACAAGCTGGCTGTGGCCATCTCCCACTGTGGTAGTACCTCCCACTGATGGCTTTATGCTGCTGTTGGCTGGAGGCGACTTTACTGCTGGTTTTATTGGTGTGACAGCTCCTGCCCTGAGACGGTATGGGGGATGCAGGCGCTTGTCTCTGTGTTATTTGCTCATGCAAGTCTCCCAGCTGTTAGTGTTGTGAAGAGCTGAGCATCTTGAGGTTGTTTCATAGGTGAAATCTGAAGAAGACTGAATTTACAGTGTCTTGTGTTAAACCCCAACTAGTCACCTTTGGCTCTGACAAATCCACCTGAGTACATGCTCCCAACTGACACAGCCAGAAAGCCCAGGGGAAACAGAGTACCTTCCCATTAGCTAGTGTTTGCTAATGGATGTTTCTTACCCCAGGCAAATTTGAGTCTAATCAAATTGCCCTCTTCAAATTAATTGCCTTGCTTAAGGCTCGATCTGGGAGGTGGAAGAACAACTCCTCTCCCTTTATCTCCAAGAGGGTGAGGGAGCATTTGGCACTGTATGAGCCTGTTTCAAATGCAGCACTTCTTTTGCTGGGTCTCTACTGGGTGATTGTGGGGAAGTCATAGGTTCAAATTTGCTTCTGTCTTTTCCCTAAAGCCCTGGGATGGAGCATCCCTCTTGGCGGTGGTCTGCACAGTTTTCTACCAAATTTCCTAAGATACTTCGTGCACGTTTTTCATCCCATATAAACCAATGTCCCTAGATTCTCATAAATGTGTCTTCTTCCTACTGAGGGGATGTTGTCTATTTCTTGACCTATTCCTTCTTGTCTGGGAGGTTGTTAACACTGAAGTCAGGGGCCAAAGTGTACCAGCAAAGTTTTTCCCTTGCAGCCCCTTTAATCTGTGCTGGTCTCTGGATTTTCAAGGAAACTGCTCCTGGGCTCAATCACAAAGCTAAGAGCTCCCTACTGCAAGGACCGCACTGCAGACAAGTTTTCCACTTGAGCAGGGCTCTGAATGCTCAACTGTGAATGCCAGCGTTTACACAAGCTGCTCAGCTGCTTTCGGATGTGTGTGCTGTTTACATGCAGACTCCAGCTGGTTGCTACAGTAGGATTTAGCTAGGCAGGGTCTGTTGGGGAAAAGATTCGCTCTGCTATAGAGATGAGGCAGAATCTGTGTTGCCAGTAGGACAAGCTGGCTGGTTTTATTACCCTGAGACTTGCCTTCTGGACAAAGAATAGCCGTGAAAGCTGTCCCAGAAAGGAGGAGTTAGTGGTGTTAATCTACACAGGAGATGCCAGCACACCCAGTGCTGAGGTGTTCGATGTCTCTCCCTCCTTGAAGTGGCACCTCTCATGTGACTGGGGAAGGCAAGTGAAAACTAAAGTACAGAAAGCAAGAAATCCCTATTTCTGCCCTAGCAATTGTATTTTTGACACAAAATGACCTCTTTTCCTATGAGTTCACCTCCTCCCAACTCTCCTAGGCACTTTGGGTGGCAGGATGGGAAGATACAATAATGAGGACAGGGTTTATTGGAAATAATGTTCGGCTGGGTAAAACCAGAAGCTGTTTTATACACCAGGCTGGGGAATCCAGCACCACTGCAGGCTGACATTCCCAGGCTGTCCAAATGTGAGTGGGTGTTTTAAATATCAACATTTTAATGGCATTTACTTCAATGTTTTGTTTAAGAAGGGTTTTCTATTCCTCATGCTCCTCTCTCCCCTCCCCAGGGTGCTGGGAAGTTCATCCCAGAAAAAAGCAAGACTGGAGAATGCATGTCTCTTGGGAGGGGTAGGGGGTGGGGGGCGGGGAGGGGAGCGTTGATAACTGATAAGAATTGTGGAAAGTCCCATAAGTAAGCATTTTCCTTCATTGCTTAACAAGACTTGACACTAATATTTCTTAGGAACCTGCCGCGCTCTCTGTCTCTTTTCATTCAGTTAATTGTTATGACATGTACATTAGCTGAGATTTAGAATCCACTGAACTGAGGCCAACATCTAAATGGTCACTGATAGGGAATTCTGTGATTTTTGAGATACCTGATGCGAATGGTTCACTCAATCCTGCCTTTCCAGAGGAGCTGAGCATTCATGAGTGCTCTGAAACGGAGCATGTTGCACTCTAGGTTAGCAGTTTTAATGAGATCTGCGGAACAGCTCTGCTATCTCATTTATTCTACTGCATAGTAATCATTAATGGTAATTTTCTTTGTGAATATTTTGTCAGAATAAAGATTGCTGAGGTTTATCAACTTCTTTCTGATTAGTTTCATCAGCCAATGTTTTCTGATTAAAAATAGTATATTGGAAATAAAACATTTAGGAAAACCACTCTTTACAAGTGGAATTTTGGGAGTTTGCTGACATCTTTGCTTGACATATTTTTGATCTGAGATGCAAATTTTTTGGTTTAAGATGTTGTATGAGAAAATGTAGGTCTGTTTTGCTGGGGATTTTTTATTTGTTTTGGGTGGGGTGTTTTAATCAAGTGCAAAGCAAGAGAATAAGATGCCTTCCCTCATTATACTGAAGTGTTACCCTTTCAGTATTTTAAATGTATAGCGCATGCTAAGCATTAGAGCAATGTTTTCTTCTTGGTGGGTAATGGAAGTAAGAAGTCACTGAAGCTACAATTATGGGCAGAACAATATTAACCCCTTTGTGGCTGGTGATGTCATGTGTGATGTATTTTGGGCAAGGCGCCTTGCCTGCCCTTCAGCTCATGGGCTCCTTCAGTCTACATTTGTGGATGCAAACCCACATGTGGGCTGTGCTTCGGGCGTCTTGGGAGCAGTGGGGAGAGAAATCAGTCCTCCATGCCGTCCCTTAGCATGCACCATCCTGTAGTTCCAATGGCACAGACATGTTTTGTCCCACCTGGCTTGCCACTGCACCTTTCAGCAATCCCAGGTGGTGAGAGAACCATTCTTAGGAAGATCCCCAAGACACAGAGTTGGTGGTACAGTGGTGCTCTTAGCTCAAGCCATCCCTGAGCTGTGCAGATATTGTTTGTAGGCCGCAGGCGGCTATGCAGCCCCTCACCTTGCTGGCGAGCGCACGGCGTTTGTGGGGCCTTGAGAGCTGCCTGCACCGAGAGCAGCAGGTGATTTCCAGAGCAGTCCGTACAGGAGACGCAGCCCAGGAATCACTGGGTTCACCTCCAGGACGGCTCTTGGGGGTTCACTGCAGGCCAGGCGGGAGGAAGTCACCGCCGCTGCCTGCCTTAGATCTTCCAAAACTGCTGAAGGCAGAAAGACGAACAAGCAGCAGACAGCAAAGGAAAGATTAATTGGCCGGCTGCCTGAAGGGCTGGTTGGGGTTGTATTTCTTGTTCTTACCCTTGCAAATTTCCACAAGATTGTAAATCTTGAGCTGCTTCCCAAATGGGGAGACTTCAGGTGTGTTTTTCTAAATAAGCAAACCTGAGCATACTTCAGTTCTTTGACTCAACACACAGGAATTCCCATTGGCTTTGTTACACTCTGACGTGCTGGGGAAAGCAGGATAGATCAATGTCTGTGTTTGAAGCGGGTCATAAATCACTTGTGACACCAGGCAGCAGATTGACTGACTGGCCTTGTTCCGTCTCCCCTCCCAGCACACCAGCGCTGACCCCTGCTTGCCACTGAGACGTCGGGGAGGACTACCTGTGATTAACACTGCAGACAAACCCTGCCCTGGTCAGCAGCAGGCAGGCTTGGGCTGAAGGTCTCTGGAGGGAAAGGCTGGAGGACAGCAGTACAAGTCAGATGAGGAGTAAATGTAAATTGGTTAAATCCTCCCCAGCTCCCAGCACCATTGCTCCATGCTGTATCCGCTCTCTTCTCTGTGCTCCTGTGAAATCCTTGCTTTACATCAGTCTGTCTCTGCCCCAAGCACGCTGTGTGAGTGTTTAATGTCACGGGTTGATCAATGGCGATGTTAAAGCTGCAAAACAGACAGGAGGGTTTCTGATGCCAGATGTGGGAATTTTTGTCTCTGACGGGTTTTGACTTCTCAGAAGGAGCTGTGATGGGCATATGGTTTTGATTTTAATATTTTCTTCACTGAAAATTGTAGCTTTGGGGTGACAGAAAATCAGCCGTAGCCCTGGTCTAGACAGGAGAGAGGTGTGAGAACCTCCGGAGTGCCAAGCACTCCCCTCCCCTGCCCTGCCTCCATGTGCCAGGGCTGGCGTGGGAAGGGAGGGACAATATGG
Source organism: Eurypyga helias (assembly GCF_000690775.1). Lineage (NCBI taxonomy): Eukaryota > Metazoa > Chordata > Aves > Eurypygiformes > Eurypygidae > Eurypyga > Eurypyga helias. The sequence continues at coordinate 65,601 of NW_010243093.1, read as the reverse complement.
AAAAACTGCTGGAGAAATCACACCATTCACGTTTGAAGCTTTCAGACCGCTTTTTGCTTTTACTGCTAGGTCAAGATCAAAATTAGGGAAATTAAAAACTGAAAGCAATAAAAAGCACAGCCACTCACCCAGTTTGGTTGAAACATTTTTTTGGTGGGAGAGGAGAATAAAAAAGATCTAGATCTTTCATCCAAATTGAAAAATAAACCATCCTTCAATTCCAACAGCAGCTTGTCACCTTGCTTTGGAACTGTCTCTATGGAGGAAACAGTTAAGCAAATAAATGAACCCATCCCTGCATGCACAGGGCTTGCTCCTTCCATGGGAGCACAGGATACTGGGAGTGCCTCGTGCTGGTAGATAAGAGTGAAGATGCCAGGGCTGTGGGTCTGCCCACAGGCAAGATCTTAATTAAAATTTATCTATATTATATCAAATATTTTTCTGAAATTTTCAAAGATGTTTCTATGTCTTGTGCTACAAAGAAATCAAGGGAATATTTTGCAGGATCTTGACATTTAGACATTTTTTTTATCTAAGTGATATTTTTTTCTTCTAAAAAGTTCCAAGACTCATGCTGATGAAGTGTTTGGTAAAAAAGAAATCTTGGTAACATTGACAGAAAATCCTCCTTTCTATTTATTTATTTAAGTCAGTAAGAACTGTACAAGAAGCAGGAAATGCCATTAATGATAGCATCTTCAAGGTTTTCCTTTTGAAAAAGCAGACCTGTAATGGACACGCAAGGGCCCTGCCCTGTCTGTGCAAATAACCTCATAATTCAGCAAAAGGCAGTAGAAATCGGCCAGTTTCAGGATGGAGCCCCTCCACCTTTCCAGGCAGTGCACTTGTGCTGTGTTAACACATGTCAGAGGACTTCTGCTGAATGGAGAAGAGGGATTCTGATGTTTGTAGGCACTTTGGTTCCTGTGTTCTGGGACAGGCAGCCCTGGTGCGGTTGCTTTCTTTTGTGGTGGGATTTTTTTGTTGTTGTTGTTGGTTTTTGTTTGGTGTTTTTGTTTTTTTTCAGGGCAAAGTATTCAGAAATGGAGACTCTTGGTGAGGAGATCACTTTTCTTTCCCTGCCATCATGCTCCTCTCAAGCACAGCTCAGTTTTACTTTACAGGGTTTCCCTTTCATCTGAAACCTTCCAATTTCAGGCAGGTTCACTTGCCAAGGTACACCTTCCCTTTCATAAATATTGCAGTAGCTACAGGCTATGGAGAGTTAGCCAAGCAAGTTCTCTTCATCTATCATGATCTCACCCCTCCCTTAACCCCCTCCTTGCCCACCCTCTCATTAAATAAGAACAAAAGGTAAACCGTAACCCTCTCACATGCTGCATTAATACATGGTATAATTTTCCAGTTCTGCCCAGTTCTGGTATGGCAGCTGTGTGGTTGTGTAGAAAATGGGGCATCCCTCACGTTGGGAACACTTGCAGTCTCCTGCCCAAACTTGCTCCAAGCTGGAACATCCTGGACTGCCCTAACGCTGCTGAAATAACGAAGAAGTATGGGGCACTTTTCATGCCCCTGGGCATCAGAGGTTGAAAGACCCATTCCTGCCCCCTACCTAAGCAGCAGCTTCCCAAACTCCTGTTTCCCTCACCTTCAGCTCATCGAGGGTTAGCAGAGATGCTGCCTCTGATGTTTTGCACATTAGGCCTTTGGGGAGCTGGCACATGCGCTGCCCTTGCCTGCTGCAGAGCTTTCCTCCTCTCGGGCTGGCTGAGCTTCGAGCCGTCCTCTGCATGTGCTGGGGCTATGGGGAGCTCTGCAGCTGCATCCCGCCTGGGAGCGAGTGCTACTCTGCCTCCCACCTGGGTTCCAGGGCAGTTCAGCTTAGTTCTGCAAACAGAAATGACTTGAAATACAGGTTCCCAGTGCTAACCTAAGTGGAGAATGCTTTTATTTCCCTGTGGCCTTCTGGCACTGCTAACATGAAGGAGAATGGGGTTTGTGTGCATCCTTACTGCAGTTCTGTTTGAGGCTCTAATACACATGCACGCCTGTGTGTACGTGAGTGCATAAAGACACGCTTTAAATCAATATTATTTCACCATGCTTCAAGGATATAATTGCTTCTGGTTATAGAAGCCAAAGCCAAGTAACTAATATATTAGCTCATGAAGCCATTTCTTTGCTGTAATGTCCTGAACAGAGGAAGCACCAGATGCTGAACGGTGCACAGTCCTATTAGTGGCTGCATGACAGCAGTGACCAGAACCCAAGGTGGTCTGACCATGCTCACTGCCATGTATAGTGAAGTTTACACATGTATGCAAGCCTGAGAACATAAGACGATGACATGGGTGGAGGAGAGCAGCACCCGTAAAATGATATGAGAACGTTCTTCCTCTCAGTAATTTCAGGCACACAAGGAAGCATGACAAGGAAACAAATTCACCTGATTGTTTCAAATTTTCATGGAAAATGGTTAAATCCAAACAAGTTGGGTTCTGTTTGTTTCTCATGGAAAGCACAAACAATTATAAACACAAAACAAAACTGCCATAAAATCTTAGTATTTCACCAGAAGTAGCCAGATCTTGCAGCTTACGTGAGAAATACATTCCATGGAGTGTGACAGCTTTGCCATGAATATGGTCCAAAAAACATATGTTCCATGTTTCCTTAAAAATTTTTTAGCAAGCTCTGATCTTCCCTGGACTGAGCAGGTTACGTGGAGGCTGGTTTTGCACGCTAATATGCTTTGCCATTGGTACCACTCGCCATTGCTCCCAGAGCAGAGGTGCACTGCTCTGCATGTTCTGCAGCCCCTAATTCCCTTTTACTCCAGGTAGCTTTCATTTTAGTTCAGTGCTGAGCCTTTCACTGGGGAGCTCTGCCGGACCCTTCGTTGCTGCTGGGAGCAGTTTTCCCTCCTTCCCTCTTTCTAAAATGACTCCCCTCACATGCCCACACTTACATCTGTCAAGGACACCAACAGGTGACACCTTCCTCCTCCCCATCGCGTCAAAGCTAGAAAAGGCTGTGGCAAGGGGAGCACTTACAAATAAGGCCAGATTTGGTGACCGAGGTCCATGATGCATTTTTTTATTTATACCCATGCACGCACACTCGTGTGTATGTTACAATGACTTCAGGGGACTGGAGGGGACTTTCCGCAAGGATTAAGAGTGTGCCTTCAACAAGGTAATACAACAAACTTGCCTAGGCTGCTGTGTACTTAATTAGGGCCTTTCGTCACATAGAAACTCTTTTTTTAAAAGAGCTTAGTGTGGTTAGCAAAAGATATGCTGTATCTGGAGTGGATCCTGCAGTCCCAATGCGGTTAAATTCTCACTGGAAACCTACACGGATCTGAGTCTTCGTTTCAAATTGTTTCTGTATTCTGTTACTGATAGTGCAGTACTACAGGGAGGGTGCCTGCTACTTAGCATACATATGTGAGCAATGAGTCCCAGCTCCAAAAAGTGCACAGATCCAGATGTTGGTTGCAATCTGATGGAGGGTGGAGAAGCTCCAGGGACTGAAAAATATACAGAATTTGTGCCAAGTACCTCTCTATCTTTAAAGTAAAAAGTAAGAGCATTATGGCTGAACTGGTTCCTGAAAAGAAATTAGGAGGGAAGGTTGTGGACTTTCCTTTGCACTACCCTTTCCTCTGCAAACACTCAGTTCAACAGGTGGAACTGTGCAGGAAGCTGACCAAGCAGTGGCCACAGATAATGCTGTTACTGGAATAAGGAGTCAAAGGTCTCTTCCTCAGATGCAGAGAAGAACGGTCTGCCATCTTTTTAATATCCATGACCCCCTCTTGCTACACCTAAATATCAGTACACCATCTTCTGAAAAAGCATTTCTAGCTCATAGTACCTTCAAGACATTCAAACTCTTGCTAAATACCTGCATTATCTATAAGCTGCAGAGAGCTGTAGACATCACTTACTGATGGTAAAGACCACTTCTCTTCTGAGGCAGAAATGACAAAAAGGACTTAGAAAGCTGTGAATAGCACTCGTGCAGCAGTACGTGTGCTCTCCCACATAACTAGCATTTGCTAATGGAAGATGCACTAAGTGCTCCTCCGACATTTGGTATGTAACAGCGGTATTGAGTCTCAGACAGATGTTTTATGCAGTGGGTGGTACACTGGCATTTGAAGGCTCAGAGCTTGGGGAACATTTATGAAGCATGAGAATACTGCCACTGACATAATGGGACCAAACTTCACTTTGATCCTGTATGCAGGCCTTTGAGTCTGAGCCATATGTTATGAAAAAAGCCAGATTCCAAACCAGAGGTTTAGTGCTGACCTTTCCCTGAAACTGTCACAGATGTGGGGTAGAAAGCTTGCTGGTTAATAGTTTTGGGTGCAAGAAGAGGAGCCGGTTGTGTTGGTGCCTGAAATGGAGTTGAAAATGCTGTGAGAGCAGACTTTCTGAAAAAAATCCCAACCAGGTCTTTGAACCTGAAGGAGGACAGGGCTGATGTGTGTAGGAATCAAGAGAATTAGAGCGTGAATTTAGACTTTTCCAAACCATTGTTTCATGTGCTGCAGGGGGCTGGAGAAGGGAGCAATAGGCATTGCTTTTATCCTTTCCTAATCCACCCGCTGATCCTTGACCTCGTCTCTTTTGAGAAGTTGCCAGCTGTAAGGTAGGGAACCTCCCAGCAGAAATGGAATTCCTGATGTGAGTTTTCTCCTCCACTCTGAGCATCAGTGTGGGAGTTGCTCCCCAACAAAAGGCTCACCGTGGTGCCTGCTAGACTAGCCACACTGCAGTCATGGGGAGCACGAACTTCATCCTCTCCTTCACCTGCTCTTGCCGCAACTCCTTTCATGAATTATGTGCAAATTGCATTCATGAGCATGAGCGCAGGCAGCCAGTGAAAAATAATTTCATAGGGTTACTTTACACATCCCGACCCCAGCATGTTTCTGCTCATCCAGGAGTCAGCTGGTATTGGTAAATTATGACTTGGACTAACCACATTCAGTTTAGTGTCTGCAGAAGCACTTGAGGCTCTTCACACTCATACTTGCAAGAAACACCTGCCTACAGTGGCCAGGAAAGGTGAACGGAGAGAACCTTATCCTGCCCTAAAAACTCAATGTGCTGGAGAGAACAGGAGTGACTCAGCTGAGTGGTTGCTGACTGCACCTCCTCTGCAACATTTGGTGGCTGCTTTCCTTCCCCCTTACCCTGGCTGATATTTGGACTGTAGGGCAGAAGGGTAATGTTTTCAAAGGCACGTGGTCCTGGTGTGGACATAAGGGTGTTTTTGGCTGAAGGACAGTGTTCATGGAGCAGTGCAGAGTCTTAGGGAGGCTGAACCAGCTACCTCACTGTTGGGCTCAGGTTTCAGTACCCGGCATAGCCTGGCCAGGCCACTCCAGTTGGTTATTTCATGAACACTGAGATATCTGTGCTTAGTTTTATTAAGCAGCATCAAAGCTCTTTGCGTCTCGATGGGACGTTAATGGACAGTGAGATCCTAAGGCCCCAGGGATTCAGGGCCCAGCTCACTCCTCACTCTCCTGTCCACCACCTGCCTCATCTCCAAAACTTGGAACAGTTGAGAGTGGTGTTTGCTAGTAGCTCGAAACTTAATTGTACTCTTACTGAGTATCGATGGGTGAACTTGAAAAGGCCTGGCTGTCTTGCATCAAGGAAATATCCAGCATTTTCAAAATTAGCCTGCTTGGCAGTTTGGTCTTTTGATGTTTCTACGAAGAGAATTAAATGGAAAGATTTTTCTTGCTGGTTTGTTGTTGGTTGGGGTTTTTTTTGTTGTTTGTGTTTGGTTTGGTTTGGGTTTTTTTTCCTTTTCTTCTTCTTCTAGTATCCCCTACAGATGAGAAAAGGTAGAAATGAAATCTAGCCATGTGTTTTACAAGGTTTGATTCAAGGTTGGTAGGGCTGAGTCACATGCCTGTTCTGACCGATGCCATCACACCCGTGAGACACACAACATGTTATTACTCAGTGGCTTAGCAACATGCACCATAGCTTGCCTTCTGCGAGTTTCTCACCTTTGCCTTCCCTTTCAGGGCCAGTATTTAGCAAACAGAATTTGCAGTGCCATGGTTACCAGTAAGAAGGGTTTGGGACCTTTGAGCCATTTGCCAGTGTCTTGGGCGATATGATCAGCTTCTATTATTGCCTTTTGCAAATTCAACTTTTCATAGATTTGGAGGTCCGGCAGAGGAATCAAATTTTGGGGGAGCTCTCAAGGTCGTGTCATTTATTCTCACTGCAATGACAGCTGAAGCTTTCACATGCTGAAACCCAAGAGAGAATCATAGGACTTGTGTTTAACATTTCCATACCATCTGCCAGCCCTGACCAGTGAACTCTAACATCCAGTGTGTGTACCAATGAACATTTAGGCATTTATATGGAATTGAAGCAGTTCCAAGAGGAGAACTCCAGGACCCCACAGAGCCACTAAGAAATGTCCATACTAGCTAAGGATTTGTGTAGCCCAAACCTGGTCTCTGGCTGTACCCATTTATGGCTTGGAATAAGTCTGAAAACAGGACAAGTGCTTGCCCCAGGTGCTTTCCCGGAGCATCCCAATACTTTCTTGATACTTAATAGCTGGAAATTCCATGAATGTGTCTGGTCACCTCTTGCACACATGTAAGCTTTTAGCAACTAAACTGGTCTTTCCTTGAGCTGACCCTGGCCCTGGGCTTCCAGATTTGCACATGATCACGGTGCCATTGAGCAGCAGCAGCTTGCTTGCTTTTTTCTTAATCTTCTCCCTTCTTTACTTATCAGAAATCCCACTCTAGATGTCAGAAACTTGCCCAACCCAAGGAAAGTTTTATGAAAGTTGAATTTTTAATTGTGTGTTACATTTTCAGAAAACCAGAAAATTTTAAAGAAAAATCCTGCTGTGATCTGGCCACAGCAAGTGCCCGAGTGCCCCGCTAAGTTTCTGATTGCTGTTCCATGGCAGAAGCCAGAGGTGGTTGAGCAGAGCTGTGTCCATTGCTAGGGGTCCGTTACCACTTAAAGCATGAAAACAGCGACCCTGCTGCTTTCATGTGAGTGAGATAGGCTGAATTCGGGTCAGTATCTACTTGAAGGGTTTACATATGTTCCTGTGTGACAGAGGCAGCCCTCACATATGCTGTGGGATTGTAAAGCACATCTAAGTGGGCTTTCTGCACAAATAAATATGTGGTCAGTGAACTCTAAACCTGTCCAGGCTGGCTGTGAGCCTCACCCTGACAGCTTTAGGTGTAAGGGACAGATATGTGCCATTTTCTGCATTCAACTTACCTTGTGTCAGTAGTGTCAGGACTGTGCCCAAGTTTTGGGGGCAGATTGGGAGCCTTGGAGTCCCAGTGGGAACGAGCCAGCTCTTAGCACAGGTCAGGGCCTCTGCGGGGCGAAAGGATTTTCTCCTCCTGGGCATGCCAACTCTTGTGCCCTCAAGCCCTGCCACTCAGGCTCAGAGGCTCTTTTGTAGCTGCATTGCCATGGCAAGTGCCCTAAATCAGTCATCCTGAGGAGCATGGTGGGGAGAGGCTACATCCTGCAGGAATGGGTGCTGGATAAGTTCATTGTAGATGAGGGGATATGACAACACAGGACCGTGACAGCCTGAACAGGGAATGTGGTGAAAGCAAAACAAATGGGCTACCCAAGTCCCTTTCCCTTTACACTCAGGGGTCCAGCAGCTGCTTGCCTTGACTGATGGATGGCAGCGTTGCCCAGGCACCTCCGCGTACTCTCGTCTCCTTCCCTCTCATCTTTCACACCATGCAGTCATTCCCTCTGCTCCCTGGATGACCCTTTGAGTGAGCAGCCTTGGGAAAAAAGCTGATGAAGGCACTTACAGTCCCTCGGGGTGTTAACAGGCTTGCTGGCCCTCCAAGGTCTGCCACCCTCACGATTCATGCTTGTTTGTGGCTTTGAGGGTTTTTTACAAGCTCAGAAATTTTTTAGCAGGAAAGTGCACCAATGTGCTTGGCGCAGAGCTGACAGAAAAGCACGGCATTAGTGTCTCCTGCTGCGTTGCTCTTCAAGCTGCCCCTCAGTGCCAATGTGTTTTCTTGCCTGTGGGCGGTAGGATTAACAAGTTCTCCCTGCATGTGAATTTGCAGTTTGTCATCCTCTGTACTTCTATGAAGACACAAGAAGAGCTCATCTGCAAGGTTTCCAAGCTACCTGGTCCAAAGTACTGTGGTTTGTAATGCTGGGAGCCTTCACCATGGCAGAGAGCCAGCCATGATGTCCCTAATGCCATGGCACTACGCTACTCTTGCTCTGCACGTTTTGATGTGTTTACAGAGGCCATAGATCTCCTTTCCTCTTGCATAGTGGACAGTTTTTCTGGAAAGCAACCTGTTACTATGGCTGACAAATGGAAATGTGTTCATGTACTCACACTGGGGACACTATATACTTTCCCTCCTGGCTGCTTGTGCTTTTGAACAAGAGATAACTTCCATTTCTATTTCTTTTGACACACATCAGAGGAGGAGTTTTTAATGAGTTTTCTTGTGTTTCTGTAAGTCATCTTTTTTTTTTTTTCTCAAAACCTATATTTTTCTTTATTTTGAACAAGAAGGTAATTTTTTTCCTAAGGTGCTAGAGAATTCTTTTCATACTGAGGAGGAAATCAAGATAATAACTTCTTGGCAGGCAGTTTTTACAAAATTTGCAACTAGTATCCAATCACAGGAAAGGAGTAACATCTGCCTCTCAGGAGTTCACAAAGTATGTGACAAGGAGGAAAAAAATGGTATGATCTTCTGTAGTCCCACAGTCAGACAGACGGAGAATAGCCATCCGGGGAGATCAGAGCAGGAGCTGCCCAAGCACAGAATTCAAAGCCATCACAACCCTTCCCTTCAGGAGGGGAGATTAAGGAAGTCTCTCTCGCATGTGCATGTATTCCTTTTAAATTTGATAGAGAGGACAAGAGAGGGGAGGGAGGAGATCCTCCTTCCTGCGTACACATTTTTGCTATAAAAGCATTGCATCCCCCATGAAGACTTTCACTTCATGTCAAAGTGTTTGCTGTCTGCATCTTCTCCCCACTGGCTGCTTGCAGCCACCCATTGCTTCTCTTGCACCTTAGGTCAGTTCATAAGAAGTTACTTCTTTTTCTCTGCTTATTTACTGCCTAGCATAGTCCAAGTTTCTCTAACAGCTGATCACCTAAATCTGGCTAAGAAGTTTGTATTGTGTGTGTGGTTTTTGATTTGGTGCTTTCTGAAACAAGAATGAGCTGTGATCTTTGGACAAAGGTCCAACATTTCCATGAAACTCACATCTGTCTAGTTGTCAGGAATTCTCCGTGTATTGCTCAGACTATTTAAAGTGTGCTTTGCCCTACTGTGACACTCAGGTAGTCCCTCACGTTAGTCAGTACACTCAGGACCTGCTGCAGGCAATGCAACCCTGGAACATGGCTCTTACCTGGCAGACCATGGCCCTTCCCATCCCAACAGCAGTCAGAACTATGCTGAGATTGAGGTACATCAGGTTGGGACTTAGCAGAGGAAAAGGGAGCCCTGAAATAGAAAAGTGACTCTTACAACATAAGTCCTTTTGTCTCTGAAATCCAGTGGAACCATCACTTCTCACCAGACAAAATTTATCACCAAATGTTGTCCTTAAGTATGAGCTCATGTTGTGCAAACAGTTTTACAAATTTGTTTGCATGAAATTATTCACCCGGGGTTTCTTGGCCATGTACCCACCCTGCGGTTTATTCAGACGTTCTTCACCACAACGGATGTTCTGACTATGCGCTAGACATCAGCTGCCATGAGGAGAGTCTCATCAGTCACCTGTCTGAAGAAAAACAGCTTCTGCTCACCAGCTAGCTGAAACCCAAAACATTTTCACGATGCCCACCCAAAGAATTTCAAGGTGAATGTGCCCCACTGAAAAGTGTTTGTGATCTCCCTTGTCATTCTTCAAGGACCTTCCCATATGAAAAGGCTCTCCCTCTCACTTTTTTTTTTAAAGGAAAAACATTCTTCATTGTACATGAAGTAAATGCACTTGAAACAAAATTGTTCCATGAAACTTAGTATTTATTTAAGACCACAGATGCGGGTCTTTAAGCACCTAAGACTTCATAGGAACACCCAGAGACGCCAACCTTCAAATATTTCTTGTTCTGCAATACCAGAGCTTTGTCAGTCAGACTCTTACGAGAGGTGAGATGGAGTCTGGAAGACAGCCCAATTCTGAGATACCATTTACTCCATATCATTCTCTGTTGCTAGAGTGTTTCAAAAACAAAAAGCTAAGTGTTAGTAACTAATGCCTCTAGGGAATTGCAGCTCTATCTTTTGTCCTGCTTTATGCATCTGGTTTTCCATTTAGTCTTGACTATGCTTTGCAAGATTGCATACCTTTTATCAAAATCATAGAATCGTTTAGGTTGGAAAAGATCTTTAAGATTATCAAGTACAATTAACCTAACACTTCCATATCCACCACTAAACCGTGTCCCTAAGTGCCACATCTACACATCCTTTAAATACCTCCAGGGATGGTGACTCAGCCCCCTTCTTGGACAGCCCGTTCCAATGCTTGACAACCCTTTTGGTGAAGAAATTTTCCCTAATATCCAACCTAAACTTCGCCTGACACAACTTGAGGCTGTTTCCTCTTGTCCTGTCACTTGTTATTTGGGTGGGGAGAGCAACCCTCACCTCTCTGCAACCTCCTTTCAGGTAGATGTAGAGAGCAATAAAGTCTCCCCCGAACCTCCTTTTCTCCAGGCTAAATAACTCCAGATCCCTCAGCTGCTCCTCGCAGGACTTGTGCTCCAGACCCTTCCCCAGCTCCGTTGCTCTTCTCTGGACACGCTCTAGCACTTCAATGTCTTTCTTGCATTGAGGGGCCCAAAACTAAGCACAGTATTCGAGTGCCCAGTATAGGGGGACAATCACTGCCCTAGTCCTGCTGGCCACACTGTTCCTGATGCAGGCCAGGATGCCATTTGCCTTCTTGGCCACCTGGGCACACTGCCGGCTCATATTCAGCCACTGTCAACCAACATTCCCAGGTCGTTTTCCATCGGGCAGCTTTCCAAATATTTGTCCCCAAGCCTGTAGCATTGCATGGGGTTTTTGTCACCCAAGTGCAGGACTAGGCACTTGGTCTTGTTGAACATCATACAGTTGGCTGTGGCCCATCAATCCAGCCTGTCCAGATCCCTCTGAAAGTCTTCCTACCCTCAGGCAGATCAACACTCACACCCAACTTGGTGTCATCTGCAAATTTACTGAGGGTGCACTTGATCTCTTCTAGGAGAAGGGGGTCACATTTGCTAATTTCCAGTTAACTGGGACCCCCCTGGTTAGCCAGGGATGAAGGATTGGCTCAGCTGAGATTAACAACAACCCATGAGCCTGGCTCCCAGTGCTGACTTACAGACATTAGGCACATGACCCTGTGATGGAGTTGCAGAGAGACAGAGGTGTCTAACTTAAAAAGATTCTCAATATACAAGCAGTTGTCAGGAGATCTCTACATGATTGCTTTTTGCATTTTCAAGACTTTTGCTCCCCCAAGTTGTACAAGTGATCTTTGCTCTTTTCAAGATGTATTTTTCCCATAGCTGTGACTTTCCCCCCACCCCACCGCCCCCAAATTCATCCTGGTTTACAAGCCACACCATTTTACAAAGTTTTCATTCAGGAGATTGTTATCTTGCTTTACCAAATGAAGCTCCCTAGGAAATCAGGAAATATTTTTCAACCAGTTCACCTCTTTACCTCATATAAGCAGGAAGAAGAGAATAGAAGAGAGAAAAAAGAGAAATGTAAGAATAAGCTATGCTACCTCCAAAATGGGAAGTTATTTACAAACTACGCAGTACATAAGGCTTGTGCCTCACAGTAAATTGATCGCCAGGTGGTAATTCTTATAAAGCTTACCTGGCCCGGTGAAATGAGGGTGCTTGCACTTTTATATCCATTGCCATGTGATAACAGTGCACACATGGAGACCTACATTGCAGCAGATTACATTTAACATATGAGGAAAGAGAGCCAAGCTTCATTTGCTGCAGGCAAAGACCAGGACATAATCCCTTGCACCATGTCAGATGATGCGCAATAGCTCATTAGGCAATAGCAACTTCATCACGTACCAGAGCCTCACTTCCTGACCAGTGTGGGAGGAGGACGGGAAGTAGACCATCTAATTTCTTGGCATCCTTGTGTAGCTGTGTCACCACAGTAGCTGAAAATCTATCTTGATGGAATTTTTTCCTTAAAACTTCTCACTCTAGATTAAAACCAATGTACGTGCCCTTGGTTTGAAAAGGTCTGTCTCAAAGCAAGGAGCTGAGCTGAGGTCTCCCAGAGTGACAATAAATGTTCTCCAAACACCAGGACCCCTATCCAGAAATCTAAATGCTGTTGTACTGCCCTTGAAGGCACCGACATGCACTTTGGTTTTAACTTAGCATCCTCCCAAGGCAAGGCAGGGTTCCACCTGTGCTCCTGTGTGCCCTTGGTGCTGAGATCACAGCATGGGATATTTTTGTAAATTATCTAATGACCAAACTGAAAAGATAGTCTTTCTAGGGTTACCACTGAAGGCAGGACATGACTCCAGAGCACAGTCTCCAAGCATCTTTGCTTACTATGGGAGGGTGATTGGCTGCAGTGTTTTCTCTCTGCACCCAATAAGAAGGGCTGCAGGGCCCGAGTTAGCAGTATCTTGGTGATATGAGCCTCCATAGTGTTTATGTCATACCTATATTTCAGAAGTTACAGAATGTGAAAGATATTATTACCTAAGAAGCATGTTGCAGAGCCAGCTCCTCTGGCCTAACGACACCTTCTTTTTAAAGGTTTCTATGTAATGCAAATTTAAAATAAGGGTTGTAGAGTTGTTCTTTATTAGAAGTAAAATTAATTCCCCGTGGCCCATTACATGGAGAGTGGGACAGTTGTGCAGCAGTAAATTGACTTCAGGAGACGTCCAATGTACAAAGCTGTGATCTGGTTTGGGAGAGCACAATGTTACTGAGTACTGGTCTCATGTTGACAATTATACCCATGATTTCCCTTCTGTAATTGAAGTGAAACAGAAATTATTCCAGGACATGAATACCGTTGCTTTGTTCTTACTGATGCATGTTAGTTAAACAATCTCTTCAGATATAGTAGTGCTGAAAGTCAGGGTTTTTTTAATGATTGAGAACCTAGGCAAAATGTTTGTCTTGAGATTTAATGAAAAATAGTAGATTCTTTGGTTTGTGATGTTAAATTCTACTGAATTATTTTGTTTATTTTTAATACTGTAAAATGAATAAGCTTGGAGTAGGTCTAAATGGAGGCTTTAAATTTGGGGTTGTTGGCTAAAAGAACATTTAATCTAACAATTTTCTTCTCCCTTTAGTTTATACTGTAAAGTTTGAACTTTTGTATTCTTTTAAGCAATTTCTTAACCAAAACATTTCAGTCAGAAGCAAAGTGTCACTTTCCATGCCTGCTGTTCTATGAAAACAGCGTGTCTGCATCCCAGCATAGCAGAAATCTCTTATTTTGACTATCAAAATTGCCAGTGACTGGAAAACAGTGGTATTAGCAGTTCTGGGCTTTGGGCTGAGTGAAAGCTGCTGCCCTCTCCTGGAAGGAATGCCTGCTCTCTAGTCACACCTAAGAGCATCAGTTCCTGAGTCTGGGACCAAGCCCTTGACTGTGGCTGGAGCATTTAGGACTAAGGCATGTAGCATGACAAATGTGATCCCAGAGTGGGTTTACAAGCTGCAAACTGCAACCAAATATGGGACTGTGCACCAAAAACTAAGATAAGGAAATTCTATGACCCACTGTAATTGCATAGCAACTCTATTCCTACTTTTTCTATTACTAAATGTGCCCAAGTGGCAGTATCTTCTATTTTAAGGAGTGGAGAAATCTGGAGGTGTATCTCATCTCCCAGCGCAATGCCAAGAAATTGTTGCAGAATGATTCAGAAAGCCTATTATTGCCTGTGCATGGGCTAGTCCTCATTGTTCCCCCAACCTTGAGAAGCCAGTGGAATGACTAACCATATCACTTCTTCATAAATAAAATGGGCTGCTACAAAGAATGACCCCCCCAAAAAAGTAAAGCAGAGAACGAAATGAGGGTAAAGTTCTCAGTCATGGCTCTGAGTTAGCAGAAACTTTCTCCATGTAAAATAAACAAGGCAAACCAGCCAGGAGGCATATAGGTGTATGTGAACACTTGCCCCTATAGCACCAAAGAACTGTTTAGTTTTACAGATAGGATAACCAGGAGATCAGGTCATCAACTAAGAGGCAAAGTTGGGGCATTATGAAGGGTTCATCTGAAGTTCATCTGCAAAACTGTTCTGCTCTTTGGGAGAGAGGAGCGTATGCAGATGCTTGTCCTTTATAAGGATAGGGACGTCATCTTGCAGAAGATATAAAACCTCCCCTGATGCTTAAGGTTCCTTATCTGGCTTTGGAAAAAGAAAGGTGCTAAAACTTTTTTTTAAAGGACAGAAAATTGTGTTATATTAGACTTAGATCATTTCCAGTCCTAATGCTCTCTGAGGTCTTTCCTTTCTGACATTTTTTCTAGATATTTTCTTTTCCCTATGCCATCCGTAAAATTGGTTGGACTATATCCCATCTAAGCGCCTGACTTTCTGTGCCTGACAGGCAATTCTACTGAACTCTCCTCCCAAAAGTCATCAGGCCCAAGGGGATGTCGGGCAGGAGTGACTGCAGGATGACACTAACTGGAAGGTCCTGTAAGGGTCACCAGGTGTGATCTAAGGCTTGTGAAGTTTTGTAGGTTTTGAGGAACAAAACAGTAGAAGACTAAAGTGTGTTTTTGCTTTCTCTCTCACAACTTCATTTACTTGCTCATTAAATCCAGAAGCATGTAGCTACACCCATAGAAAATTACTGCATTTCGTAACCTTTAATTGATTTGCGTATTTATGGGGAAACTGGTATTTCGGGACTATCCAACAGTGCCATCGCTATCACCTTTTCATGGGTCTCTGTCTGTTTGGTTGCTGCAGAGAAGCCCTGATGTGTGCCTACCTGGCACAGACCTGGCAGCTCCATAGGCTGAATTCTTCACTGCAGGTTACTAATACTGAAATCAGGAGAGCTTTTATTTGTAGATGGGGCAGATATTCGTTGCAGCATGCTCTGCTCTGTTTGTTTGGCTGGGTGTTGGTATTCCAGCAAAGATATTGAAACACATCAGTGTGCTGCATGCTGCTAATTACGTTGCTTTTCCATACCATCAGGAAAAGTAGGGACACTGCTGGCATGGACATACACAGAAGTACTTCAGCCCACAGTTACTGACATGGGTGTAATTGCTCCCACATCACCTCTGTCAGTCTCCTGGGATTGTCAGCTGTTGTAAATTCAGGGATTCAGTAGATGTCTGTATGAACTGGGAAGGAGGTGAGGGTCCTGATTCCTCCTCTATCTTAAGGATACCTGCTGAAAATCCAGTCCAGTGGCCCCAGCCTTTGCTTTGCTGTGAGAAGGCAATGTGTGGCAAGAAAATGCTGCTTCACTTGCTCTGTTGACCTCAGTTTTCACTTTTGTTTCTAACTTCTGAGGCCAGGAAGCCTTGCAGACAATAGATTGGCCATGAAGACTGGTCACTCCTTGTCCTTTCTATGTCTAAAGCCCCTGGTTTTGGAGTCGGTTATACTGCTAACCCTGCTGGTGTGAAAGGTGTTGCTTCAGCTTGGATGTTAGGAGTTTCTCACCCTGAATAAGTAATGATTGAGCTGCCCAAAATAACCCAGGACAAGCACCATCCAACCCACAGCACATGTATGATATAAGACAGAACTGAGGGTCAGCTCCAGCCCCAGCTGAGAGGTTTGCAGCCGCTCAAAGATGATGGTAGGACTTGACCCATCAAAGCCCTCCTCAACAAGCCTGGTGACCCCAGGGAGAACATAGGCACAGTGTCCTCTGCTCTGTCTCCAGCAGGTATGTGGAACACATGACCAGCGTGAGGACGTGCTACTGGGATGCATAGACTTTCTTGGTGAAGCTGCAGCCAGGATGGGGCAAGCACAGGGTGTGCTGGGTGATGGCAGTGTAATGTTGGCAGGCCAGGCCATGGCTTCTGCTGTCAGCTTTGGGAACTGATGTCCAGCCATGTTGCAGCATTGTCAGGAGAACAACCACAGCAGGCAGGAGGCTTGCCAGGGACCCGAGGCCACATGACACAGTCGTGAAGAAAACCAGCTGCAGCCCAGAGGCACCTGAAGTCATTCTGTGGCAGCTGAGATTTACTGAGGCTTTCATACTAGGCTGGTTCACAGCAAGCTAAGGGCGCTACATGACCGTAACATGACCTGCCCTTCTTAACCCAAGAGTATGAATACTTATTAAATTTTCTATGTCTGGTGAGAAAAAATACTCTTCAGGATCTAGAGCTGATGCAAGGATGCTTCATGGAAGGTCATTGTACAAAGAGCCTTTATCTGTACAACACCCTGCCCATGCAGTGGGACCCTGAAAAACTGTTAGCCCAGGGTTGCTTTGTAGCAGCGAACTGGAGCTTTCAGATGGGGATGGGCTCACAAAAGCAAACCCAACAAAACAGACCAGAGAAGAGCAAGAGACTATGTTTTCTTGAAAGCATTTCCACCACCTGTCTTAATCATTTTTTGTTCTTCTTTTTCTTCCCCCTTGTTCCTCTCATCACTGCTTCTGTCTTCTCTTCCATTTCTCAATATCTCTCTCTCT
>NW_010243093.1:29363-48874 GCF_000690775.1 Eurypyga helias | reverse complement strand
ATGCAGATCCATGCACATTTGTCCCAGCATCTCTGCAAGCTCTGATCTGAAAATAGGCACATTGTGTAAGAGCTCATCTCACTCCATCCAAACTATGGTCCTCAGAAAGGCCACACTGAATGAGGTCAGAGGAGCTGGGTCCTCCTTTCTTGCACGTGGCCCAGTGTCTGGAGCTTATTGCTACATCACAAGCCATCACACACCCTCTCCCTTGAGAAAAATGACCTCAGGCCAAGCTACCATCACCGTGTTATCGCCCGCTAATTGCAGGACATCCTGGGGAAGATGGTGGCGTTTGCACCTTTGATCCCAATACTGCAAGGTTGGGTTCTCTCTTCTGCAGGCTCCAAGAGAGTGTAGGTGTTTGCTTTAGGCTACGATGACATGAGAAATACCTTAGTGAGGCGAGTCGTGGGTGTATTGGGGCGTGACTCAGAGGAAGTCAATGTACAGGGATTTGTTTTGTGTGCAAGAGATCTATTCACTTTAGTTACCAGCATGGGTGTAATTAACTTTTCGGTTTACATTTTATTATTTTGATTATTAATCATGGCTTTAAGAAAGCTGAGCCAATGAAGATTTCATACGCAATTTCAAAAAGTATAAGATTTATAATACCAAAGGCTGGCTTGAGGGAGCCAGGGAATTTGGTGACAATTCACTAAATTCTGATGAGGGACCAGTATAAATCAAAGAGGCCTGGGGCAGGATATCTTGCTTTAGAAAGAGAGAATAGTGAAGGACATGCTTAAAATAGGGCTTGGAGAAGTCTTTCCAAGACAATTTTGGAGAGGATCAGTATGAACGCAGCAAGATACAAAGAAAATGAAGTTGCTGTGTTTAACTAGTGCAGATTTCCTTGGCTTTGAGTTGGATCTCTTTTTCTCTTATTTGTTTTAACTGACAATAGATGAGATTAGCTAGAGTTCTTACACAGGGTAAGGATCACTCTGAGGTTATTCAAGTTTGCAGTGCCTTTAGCCTTCACTCAAGACGTCCAGAGTCAAGCTTTCTACAGAGAAGGCTGCATAGGTGAAAAGTTTGCCGCAGTTTGGGGCCCTATTCCGATTCTGTTCATGTGTCAGTAGAAATGCTATGTAAAATAAATCTAAGTGAATTGCGTGCACAAGGGCCACATGGTCCTGCTGCAGGAAAGCTCTTCTTGTCACACCCCTGCTGCATTCTGCAGTGGGATCACCGCAATAATAGAACAATTTGTGCCAAAACAACTCAGCAAGCAGGTTGTAATTCCTACAAAAGTGAACTTGAGAGAAATATAACTTCAAAGCAAATGACAATTCATTTTCCAAGAAGAGGGTGGATTGAAGTGAGAGGCACCTGAATCATGCTGCCTGTATTTGACTTCTGCCCTGATTTGAGACTAGATTCGGTACATTAGGAGATGAGTCAAAGGAAGCAGCTGGAGCATCTTGTGCTAAACAAAACCAGAAAAGGTTCCTACAAACTCTTCAAGCCTGTGATGTTCTAGCAGTTGGATTCAGAGCAGTTGTGTATATAGGACATTGACTGGATTACTCTGTTCTCATCCCAGATCGCCTTGTTGTTATTTTTAATGAGAAGCACATTTCAAGAAAGGTGTCTATGTTCCCTAGTGAACTCCATGACCCAGTATGCAGCTGATGTATTTAAGTGGCAAACAGAGCAGAACTGGAGAAGAAAGAACATTTCTGTCCCTTGGGAAACTCTAAGATGTGTTTGTATTCATCTTAAGAAGGAGAAATAGTGTCAAGATATTCAGGAAATAGGGGGTTTTGCAACCGAACACAGTAGTTGCACCTGGAAATATTGAATAAAACTTCTGTAATATTTTTGATTGCAATGAAACATTTTTCTATATCCTTAGGTATTAATTATTCTGAAGCAGGTCTCAAAAGTTGTCTTAAAATGAAAATTTTTGTTTTGCTTCAGAATTTCAACTCGAATTTTGTTTGAGCCAAGACAGGAGAGAGAGGAGAAAGTGGAACCAGGTGTTTTTGCCATGGGAGTATCCAGGTAGTTTTGCCATGGTAAGGCATAAAATAGGAAACTGTCAGATAGAGATATGAGCCAGTAAATAAGTGCAGGCTAGAAAAGTGACATTTCAGCACATTACTCCTGTCCAGAAACAAAGTGACTGCACTTGCACGGTGTCCAGGTTGCTTTCAGACTTCAACTGGTTTGTGTGCTGTCAGCACAGGAGTATCTGTGCTGCCCTCATCGATCCTGGCAATCCAAGGCTGCCAAGTGCAGAGCCTGATTGAGCATCTCTGCACCTGTTTCACTGGCACATCTCTAGATCTATTGTATTTTGGGGGGATGAGTGTCATTGCAGCCTGGATGGTTGTAGGTCTACTCCTAGAGAAAAATTTAATCTTCTTCCCTCTTCCATTTCCAATGTTTTCTTAAATGAGGTGCCAGCATTTTCCTTTTTGTTGCTGAAATAGCACGTCACTGCTGGTGTTGGATGAATTCCTGCAGAAGGTATTCTCAGACTGTAATAGAGAAGCGGGAGAAATTGCAAAACTCTTAACAAGAGTAAAGAGACAGAAAGGACCAGTGGTGGTGAGGCACAGTGACGACCAGGAAAACTTCCAAGCTCTTTCTTGTAGTTTGGCAAATCCCTGGTTGACTTTTCCACAACTCATTTCTTGTACCTTATAAATAATACTTAGGTCAACATAGACAATTGTGGCTACTGGTAGAAACCACAGAGAGCAGCTAAATACAATGGAAATTACTTATTCCACCATTTGTTTTTCCTTTGGAACAAGCAAAAAAATTTTGAAACGAAGTGAGTAATATTTTTTTTTTCCATCCATCTTGGCTTTTCTCTGCTCAACACCGTGTCCTTTTTGTGTGTAGTTGTGGTCTTAACATTTCTGTTGGTTGGGGTTTTTGAATTACTTTTATTTTATTTATTTGCTTCTTTTCTGCTTTGCTTTCTTGGTTTAGGATTGTCTCCCAGTGACAACTGCTAACACCACAGGGCTACAACCTGGTAAAAGACAAAGCAAAACCACCATGCCTTTGGGGAAATGACTCTTCTGCCTTGCCAAGAAACATGTTTGGCAGGTTTATAAGCCAAGGTGGAGTTGGAGTTCTCTGAGCCCTCCTGCCCTTCTTCAAAGATATCAGGTGGGAACCTCAGCAAAGCTAATATCTCTAGTAGCATCTCCAGGGTTGGGCAAACTGGTTTAGGTAGAAGAAATTGCAGCTCAGACTGAACCTTTGCCCATTTCTTGATGGGGTGAGTCTAAATTTTGTCTTCTTCCATTTCACAAGCCTAAACCTGGAACATGACTGTCCTCGGAGCTGAACCTTCACAGACATTGGGAAAAGTATGGCTGATATCTTAAAATCTTTCTCCTGCCTTTCTGCACCACTACTGTCCCTTTAAGGTTAATTATTTGAACACCAGCCAGTATTTACTCCAGGCATGCTAATTCCAGACTGGTGTGGGCTTCAGGCCTCCGTTAGAGATTTACTCCCCATGGTACCACAAACCAAATTGTCCCTTTGGCTTTGCCAAGAGCATATTAGAAAGTAGGGGCTGTGGGAATGCATGTGGTTAGCCTAACCAGACATTTGTCATTGTTGGAGAGTCTATGTGGTTTTTATGAGGAAAAGGATTGAATAGTCTTCCTCTGAGTTGACACAGAAAAAAATAGAGCTAGGGGATGAGTGTAGAGGTGGAGGGGTTTCTGTTTGTCTTTAAAGCAACCTTAGCAATTATAACTCCAGAAAGAATAGGTCTTTGCATGACAAAAGAGCTCCAACATTTTCAATTGTATTAGCCATAACTCATTGCTGAAAGGGTTACCATCTGCCCACTCAGCCCTTGTCCCACTTGCTCTGGGAAAAGAACAATTATTACCCTGATTTTATAAGAGGACATTTAGCCTTTTAGGGAAAGGCTTTCTGAGAGGTACTTCCACAGGAGTAACTTGTTAAAGCATCAGCCCCTTCCAGGGCATGTGGCATGGGGAGCATAGGATGGCTCAGCTTTTATATAAAAATAGCTGTGCCCATGGGTAGAACCCACTGGGGAGGTAGACGAAGGAGGACTTCTAGGATATATGTGAAAGGAAGAGCTACAGGAGACAGAGTTACGGGAAGAGGTATAGAAGATGATTTAGGCAGGATAATCCAAGACATTTGTTGGCCCAGCATCTTTTGTTGCTTATTTCCCCTGTGTGAAAATGGTGAGTGATGAAGGGCTGGGATATGTACTACATCCCTGAGGTCTGGGATGGGCTCTAGACTGGGAATACCTGTGTCCATTTTGTCAGTAAGATGCAATGAGCAGGACAACATCAAGGTTTCTTTTAAATCAAATCAAGGATTTTTGTTTAAAGTGGCTCAAAATCCTGATTGCTCCAGTTCTATTGGGTTATCTGGAACTGCAGGTGAATCTGTAAGCTCCTCTTGCCTCTGCCAAAGGGGATAGAGTCACTGTTTTCCAGTTGCTCAAGCCCACAATATCAGCAACTCTTCTGAGCAGAAAAATCCTTGAGATAGCAAAATAATGCTCTTCTGGCCTTAAACTCAGCTCTGAAGATGCTTCCAGGGCTTTTCATTTAGCTGCTGCCCTGTTGTAAATCTTCATATAGCAGAAAGCCTTCTGTTTATATTTTTTTACTTGCGATTGGCAGGGGTTGGCAGGTTATCTGAATACTCTATCTCTGTCTATATTTGCCTACTTCTAGATCTGTTGACAGTATAAGAGTGTCAATATTTTTTTCCTTGTAAGGTGATATAAGCAACTGCATAACTGTTGACTCAACTGAGGATTACTAATTTCAATAGCAAGTTAACAAATCAGCCTACAGTCCAGGTGTAAGTGCGGTGTCTGCTACTTCTAAGAGGGTCCTGGGATGATACCAGTGATCAGCTGCTCGGAGCTCAGGGCTAAGCCAGGGTAGAATGCAGTGATGCTCCCTTTGGGCAGGTGAACCACCTGCCCGACAGATATGCTGGGCGGGTGAGGTGGTCCGCTCCATGACATGCACTATTTCAGGATGTCTCTTCCTCTGATTCTTTGGACAGTGGTTTTCTGAAGTTTACTTTGCATTTAAATTTTGGCGGGTAACTGCTGGATTTTCTTCCCTCCTCTTAGCATGATTTTACAAAATTTATCCAGCTAACTTGGATCCTTTACACAGAGAGAATGGTGGGGCAGGCTGCAATGAAGGTTTGAAAGTGTTTGCAGGTGGCTTGCCAGACTAAATCCCACCTACCTGAGCCATAACTTTTCTTTTTTTTTTTTTCCTATGTGGCAGCTGTGGAGTGCATTTAAGAAGTAGGTTGGTTCCATCTTGTGCTGAGCTGTGCCTTGCTCCAAGCATACAGGAATGGACACTAAACGTGCACAGTGCATGCAAGATATGTACCTACTCAGTAGTGCTTCTACTCTTTTATTTTCAGTCATCCTTGCGATACCAGGAAATGGCTCAGTAGAAATCCATCTACTCCATTTCCCTTTGCCTCAAAATGCTCTTGAGGTTGTTATGAGAACATAGCCCAGGCTGTCTGTGTTTATCTGTCTCTGCTTTCTGTTTGTTCTGCAATTATCTTGTGAAACATTGTGTATGCTTTTGGGCATGATTTCCTCCACACCACACCCCCGTTCTGCTCATCTCTTTTGCACACGTGTGTTTATAGTTCATTTTTTTCTAATGGAAATAATGTCCTGCAAAGATCTGGGGTTGAGGGAAAGGGAGGAGCTACATCTGTGCTCTTTTCATTACACTAGAAATTAGTGTTGATCAAGTTCTGCTGGAGTGAATTTACTTGTATTTTCATGTTACAATAGCCTAGAAAAGACTTTGTCTTTATTACAGTTCTACCATGTGCATGGATAAAATGAGCTCAGAATCTAAATAAAAGATGCTGTGGTGTGGGGAAATGTCCATCTTGGTAGTTTGTCCACATCGCTGTGTTGGTATTCAGCCTGACATACAGTGTCTCTAGTTTAACGAATGTTTTTGTCAGTTTCTGTGGAAAATACTCCAAATTTATCATCAAACTTGTTCTTATTCTCTGTCAATGCTGAGGAGCATCTATTGTGCCTACAAAGCTTCTGTTTTGGCATCCAGTTACCCATCCAAATGCACAGTAATAAGTGAAAAGCAGCTGGCAGTACTGCAGGACCAAAGCCATTGTTCAGTTACTGGAACCTGTACGTTATCCAATAACTCTGGCTTCCTTGTTGTTTCACATCATCTTTTACATGTAAAAGCTTTCATCATATAGATGGACAAGACAAAGAGTGGGAGGGAAAAAAAAAATCTTGTCCCTGTTTTTCTGCTGGGGAAACTATTGCCCAGAGAGTTTCAGCAATGCATCTGGGGATGCATTGTGCGAGGAGTCTGGAGCCAGCTCTGAACTGCGGTGCAGTAGATGTGAGAACATCTCTCCCCTCCAGGACTGAGGACAGCCTGGTGTTGATGTGACAGGGAGAGCTGTGCACCAACTCTGTGGTCAGCCTTTGAAGGATGAAGCTTCTTGGAGCCCTCTAGATCCGTCCAGAGACAAGAACCAGTACCCTAGGGCTATTTTGAGTGCTGAAGACATTGATAAAACTATCAAGGACTCATAATTTCTCTTTCAGTGACTAAAAAGCTCCTCTCTAGGCTGGCTGGGGAGAGTGTGTGCTCTGTACCTTCTTGACAAGAGTACGGATCTCCCTGCTTATCTCACTTGAAATCATCTATTTCACATTCATCATCTGAATTCAATTAAAAATAACCTGCAGCTGTAATTAAGTGCCGTTTTTAACTGAACTCCCTTCATCCCAGAGCATGTGGGATTTCCCCCTGCAGTTTCAAGAGCAGGTGGTCAGTGGGAAATTCCTTCAAGCTCCTCAGTGTAGGGTTGTTCTTGAGGGCTAGTCACGGCATATCAGATGTGACTTTGTGTTCATCTCCACAAAACAGAAGGCTGATTGCTTCCCCTCATCTTTCTATCAGTACCTGACACAAGCTATGTGAAAAGGGGGGTTATGGGATACAGATCTGCTCTTCAGTTTTTGCAGTGCATGTGTAGGCTGTTACAGCCAGCCACAGCATCGTCTCAAGGTGGTCTGCAAATAAGTTTGTGCAGGGACAAGATATGCTGCAGACCCATTTTGGTTCATTTTGAACATATAGAACACAAGTTCCCTGTAACACTTGTGTGACTAGCATGGTTTATATCATAAAACAATTAAAGTGAATGGGTTTGGAGAGTGTTTAAGCATTCATTCGTCATCCTTCTCTTATTGTTAATGGGAAGCTTCCTGTTAAGAACTGGGTGAGGCTCTGCCTTGCAGAAATGTTCACAAGCAGCGTGAGAGATTCTTGCTTTTGTTTTTGCTGTGTGGGAACTCTGCGAAGCCAGCAGCTCAGACTGAACTTCTGCAAAATCCACACCTCAGTCTTGGAGATGTAACTTACCATAGGAGAGAAGAGGACCCTGATTTGGCTCGAGTTGTCTCAGCTTTTCTATCCTCTGTCCCTATTTTCAGGCACCCTGCTAAAATTTCCTATGCATTTTTTTCTTTATAATTAGCCTGAATTTTTGTGGAAAACTTAAGCCTCAGTGGTTTAACTCTCTTCTCTGACTAATAGCAGAGAAAAATGTTAAAACTTGTTACTCCCTCTTTTTACTCAGCTTGGCACATAAAGAGCAATAGTTTACCCAGAGAAAATTTGGCAAAGAAGCTATCTTGATTTTACACAAAGTCTGAGTGTTGTGGTGAAAATGGCTTTTGATTAGACAAAGTCAAAAGCCCTTGAAATCCTCATATGTGCAATGTAAGAAGTGGAATCCTCTTGCAACTTGTTATCGCTGTATAGACGTGAGCTCTGGGTGTATTTCACTGGTTTTGAAAAGGCTTTGAATCCAAGAGCTGCTCTTAGGGAAAGGGCTTCTACTGTGTGCTGGTTTACTTAGCAAGGTGGTCTTTGACTCGTGAGCCAACACAAGTCCACTGTGTATGTCCTGACCCACTCAAATAGGAGCCTTCCATATGAAGCTTTTCCCAACCCACTCTGAATTTGGGACCTGCTCACTACACACTCCATTTTGCAGTTTGAGAAGCTGTATTTCTTCTTCACAGGGAAAGGGCTTCTACTGTGTGCTGGTTTACTTAGCAAGGTGGTCTTTGACTCGTGAGCCAACACAAGTCCACTGTGTATGTCCTGACCCACTCAAATAGGAGCCTTCCATATGAAGCTTTTCCCAACCCACTCTGAATTTGGGACCTGCTCACTACACACTCCATTTTGCAGTTTGAGAAGCTGTATTTCTTCTTCACCTGGGGAATTCAGTCTTCTTTCCTCTTCATTTCATGCAATGCTAGGAAATTGTACTAACTTAAAAAGATACTTGGCATTCAAAATAATACACACATACTGTAGCTCATCCAAATTTAACATCTCCAAAGCAACTAATCCTACAGCCCTCTGATGACTTTTTTCAGTGACAGAGTGGGTGTCCCTGGGAATCTAGGGTACGCCTATGTGGCCATTCACTGGAATACATTTCAGCTCCTTTTCAGATATGTGTCTTTCCAAAAGCCTGGCTCTGGTAGGTAGTTTCATTGCAGTAATGAAGAAGTGGTTCCAACCAGAGGCTGCAGAGCAGCTGAAAAAAGACCTTGTGTCACTTGGGTTTTGCAGGGCTTCCCCTGCATATGCACATCTGCTTTGTGCATCACCAGGCAAACTTTCTTTGCAGCATGAGCTCTGGGGTATGAGCCCAGAGTTGCTTCCTTCCACAGCAAAACCACCAGCGCTATTTCCTTCTCATTCAAGTGGGAAAGAAAAGCTGGTAAAATGAGTGCATTCCCGGGCTCTCTTCCTTTCCTGCTGGGACAGATAATGAAATTTTTCAATTTTAACAACAGGCAAGTGGGTTCTGTGATTGACAGACAGTGAAGTCAGATTTCCTAGGGCTTTGTTAGGCAGTTAATGCAGGATTGGGTTGGTTTTTTTTTTTCTTTCTTTTATTTTGCCAGAACTTTCTTTCCCTTACTGCATTATATTGAGCGTGCAATGCAATAATAAACATTAGAAATCCACAGCAGAGAGATCTCCTGATGGAGCAATGGATTCCCTGCTGTCTAATAAAATGGTGTCCCCCACTGATACTTCTCCTACATCCTCATTTTATAAATGTTCTCATTAATATTCTTTTAAATCTGGTAAAAGATGGACCGCTTCTTGCAGCCTTCCCTTCAAAAAGCACAGGGCAGTTGTGTGTTCTATCTGCCTGCCATGAGGTAGCATAAAATTTCATAGAATTATAGAATGGCTTAGGTTGGAAGGGACCTTAAAGACCATCTGGTTCCAAACCCCCTGCCATGGGCAGGGACACCTTCCGCTAGACCAGGTTGCTCCAAGCCTCATCCAGCCTGGCCTTGAACACTTCCAGGGATGGGGCATCCGTAGCTTCTCTGGGCAACCACCACCCTCACAATGAAGAATGTCTTCCTTATAACCAACTCAAATCTATCCTCTTTCAATTTAAACCCGTTACCCCTTGTCCTATCACTACATGTCCTTGTGAAAAGTCCCCCCAAGCTTCCTTGTAGCCCCTTCAGGTACTGGAAGGTGGTGTAAGGTCTACCCGGAGCCTTCTCTTCTCCAGGCTGAACAAGCCCAACTCTCTCAGCCTTTTTTCATGGGAGAGGTGCTCCAGCCCTCTGACAATCTTTGTGGCCTCCTCTGGACTCGCTCTAACCAGTCAATATCATGCTGAGTATTTTTGTGAGCATCTGTCAGCAGTGGTGGGAACTGGCCAGTTCCAAAAGCAAGGAGAGTATGGCTGTTGTAGAAGGAGAGAAAGAAAAGCTCACTGTCAAAATTTTCTTAAAGGCTTTCTTGCAAAGCCAGTAGCATCTTCTGCTAAACTTCTGTAAGGAGAGACGGAACACAGCATTCACACACTGTTACAGTGAACCAGCCCCCAAAGAAAGGCTTCTTAACAGCTCTCTGGAGGTTTCTGTACATGTGCTACAGGCATGCAAGTGGGAACACATGCTTCTTTTTACTTATGCTTGAGAAAATGGCTCAACTCTTGCAAGTTTGTCTTTCTTTAGAGACTTACATTTCCCATCCTCTTCCCCATGTTCTTGTATCCCTAAGTAGCACCACCATATACATAATCTCATACATAATGCTTTCCATTCATAGATTCCCAGAAGGTCTTAAGTGAGAAGTGCTGCAGGAGCATCTGGATGTGGTTGGCATACAGACCTTATCCGAGGAGTATAAGGTCTAACAGCCCTATTACAGCTGTTCTTTGCCTCTTTCCATCTCTCTCTGATGCCTCTTAAGGGATGTGTGTACATCTCCTAGTGCTGCTTGAATCCCAAGCTACAAGGCTTTACAGAACCATCCGAAGCAGTCCAGTAATGTCCCTTTACTCTGTGCTGATCACATGGCAATTTCAAATGACTTGAGCATTTCACATTTTTGTGTAATCTCCTTAATGTGGGGGTACTTTGGGAGCTCTCAGATTGCAGGGAGCTCAGGGTAATTTTAACTTGCTGGAGCACTACAAGTTTCTGTAGATCTGAGCACGGAGCTTAGGTGGGGTTTGGAACTGCAGCACTTGCATGGGAAATGAGTGATGGAGGAGGCAGCAGGTCCATTTGCCTTTCTCCTAGAGCAGGCATTTACTAAATGAATAAAGGACATTAGCTGGCACCTAATAGCCAGCTTAGAGAAATAAAGATGCAACTGTGCCAGGGAGAAGGGCATGTGCTCATTTGCAAAGGTGACACTTCAGACTGGACTGAATAGTGATGCTGTCTGTGAAAGCTGATGTAGTTATTTGCTAGACAGTTGGACATCATTTTACTTTTCAGTCACATTTTATTGGTAGCACATGGGCACAGAGATTATTAGGAAAGCTCTCTGAAATGCTTATCTGTGGTTTGATACTGCTGATCTATAAATATTTATAATCTCCTAGCCTCTCTATCTTTTCTTTCTCTGTGAATCTGTAAATTGTTAGAGAAGAAAAAGCTATTATGGTGTGGTGGCCAAACTTCAAAAGAATCAATGGATGAGCAGATACATGAAGCAGTTTCCATAAAAGACAGCTAAGCAGGTGAGGACTCCAGCCTTGAAAAAGAGAGGGGAAGTATGTTAGGACTCAACTTCTCCATGCCACTCACTAGTTAGTTATCTAGAGCTTATTCTGGAAGGTAAGTGACTGGGCTGCTAAATGCAACAATGAACAACATCACTGGTTCAGGGTCTCCCAGAACTGGAAAGCATTGAATCCTGGTGAACTGCTGCAGGCAGGGACCGGCTGAGCCTGGTGTGTTGTAACCCACTCCTTTAACATGAGGGTGTGCTTGGTCCCTCTGCCTGAAGCTTCTGTTCAGGGTAAAAGGGAGGAGCAGAAAATACGACAGGATAATAAGACTTGTAAGGCACCAGCTCAGCAAGAAAGAGATTGCTGTGATTGAGATCCCACCATCCACAGCTGGCTGTGGAGAAGGGAACTAGTGTTGAAGGATGGGTTGATCCCCCCCTAGAGTGGATTTTTCGGACCAGCATCAGTGATGATAGGGTGATGTAATACATTTCTTCCCCTCTTATTTTTATTAAGGAAGCTCTATCTGACTGAGCAGAACCTTGTGTCCCTCTTCCTCTAGGCGAAGCCCAGAGCATAGTGTTTTTTACTTGCCTTTGGGAAATCTTGAAAAGGACAAATGCTGAGCCCCATTGAGTCTCCTCTGCCAGCCAGGGAAACTGAGTGTTTGAAGGGTGAAGGGTATGTGGGCTTCCCCCAGTGTTCACCTGGGGCTGAACACTGCAGCTACAAAAAGCAGATCATACTGAAATACAATGCTGAATGCCTGTAGTCTTGCTGCAGATAAGTTGGTTGCCTGAGGTATTAGTTGTGACAGAAGATTTAAAGTCCAGGAGGTTTCCTGTTTGCTGGCTGCTCCTAGGGCCTGTGGGCATCCTGGTCATGCTCACGATGCAGGGCCAGGGCTGCAGGACACTGCCAGTATCCCTGCCTCTGCTGACACCTGGGAGAGATGCAGGGAAAAGGAGCCTGTTACCTTCAATAGCTAGATTGCAGCTGATTGTCAAAGGCAGCCTAATTTAATTAGAGCTGAACTTGGATAATTGTTTAATGAGAACTGAGACTAATTAATTTTTGGAGTCACAGTCTGAATGATGCTTTGTTCCTTTTGAATAGGTAATTAAGTGGGGTGTATGCAGACTCTGCTGCTTTTGCAAAGGGTTTGTTCTCTTTCTTATCTCCATTTTATTTGTACAAGCACTTTGGAATTAGGAATTAATTGTTTTGTTGCTAATGATGTTGGGGTATAATTATCTTGCTTTAGAAAGGCAGACTTTGTCCGAGCACCAGGGATTTGTCTACCACAGGATGCTGACCAGACCAGAATTGCTCTGCAATGTGGTCATGGGTACAAAACAGAAGACAAACTGCCCAGAGATGGTGAGTTGTCTTTGAACTGCTCTGAGTTAAAGCTGCTCAGGAACAGAGTGGTTGAGTGGGAGCCACTGCAGAGTGACAGGTGACAACGTTTCACAGTACCAGCTCTGGTTGGTTTTACAGTGAGGGCAAGTTAGCTTTTATGTGGCTTACCCTCATCTGGTTCTGCCAGAGCAGTATGTTGTCACCACAATGTTTAGCTGCCTGTCTCTGGGAGGAGGAGTTTTCGTCTGTTCTTATTTCGTTTGTAGTGGCCCTGTATGCACCACTGCGCTGCAGTGGATCAGAAGAGCTTGGCTGTTTTGTTCCTCATGCCCATAAAAGCCTCAGCGGCTTCAGCATTTGCAAACAGAAGTCAGCATCTCATTAACTGAAGTGACATTCATTTGCAAGCCATGGATTAATATTTTGAGTTCTGATATTTCTGGAATAGTCTTGTGTGACTCATTCTTTATTTGCACCAGCAATTAACCCACAATATTCAATAATCTAGCAGGTTATTTCCACTAGAAAGCAAACATGGTGTTTGAGCCCAGCATTTCTTGGGATATTCTTAATGAATCCTTTTCACTTGCAAAGTTCAATACAGAGAGCTTCATGGTTCCTGGCATCTAAGTGAACACACAGCTGAGAAGAACTTTCTCCATGATTTTTCTCAAGATCTTGCTTGTTTTGCATATTTTGTGGGTTCCCTTTGCTCCCTCACTGAACACTTATGTTCGTTGTGTATCCCTGAGGGTGCATCCATATGAGTCCGTAAGGAAAATGTAACATTCAGAAGACTTCTCATCTGTGTGCCTAACCCTAACACCCCCCCCCCCCCCCCATATTTGGAGATCCATTCTCACATTCCAATGTCTTTCCTAGAATGATAGCAAAAGCCTCTTTCAGAGGGCTCTTGCAGAATGGTGATGCCTCAGACCCAGTTGCACAAGCTGGGAATATACTGTTGATCCATTTCTGCCAGCCCTAGTTTCTACACCTGCATCTTCAGCTTTGGAGGAGACCTGTGCTGAAACAGGTGTCCAGAGAGTTCCTACAGCCTTAACTCTGGGACTCCAGCCTATCCTCTCTGCTGGGGTCTCTCTGTGCCGGATGGAATCTCTGCTATAATCATGCTTTCCTACCTTTCATTGCTTCAGGGCTGCTTTCTTTTTCCCTGACAGAGTCATGATTTTTTTCCTACTCTTACACAAATGTTTCTACACCTTTCAGATGGTCCAAATCCCTTTGATTTTCTTCAAACTCCTAGCAAGAGGCATTCTGGTGTTGTTACCTCTAGGGCCCACTCTAACCACAGGCAGTTGCCTATGTTACCTGACTGCCCAAATGGCAAGGCAGTCCGGGCAAAATCTGTCCTTCATTTCATGGTGACTGGAGCCTTGGAAAGCCATGCTAGAGACTGCATCAGTTGCATGCCTGCTAGGAGAAAACTTTGGCCCATATAGCTCTTGCTGGGTAGGGGATGTTTTCAGAAAGGGGCTGTTGCTCCCTTTGATCCTTTCCATGCAGCAACAAAAGCAGCGATCGCAGGGCTGTTTGCCCTTTCTCTTACCCTTCACAGCTCCTTGTCACAGCTCTGTGTTTTTCCTGCTTATGCTCTTACAGTGCTGGAAATTCTTGAGTTGCCTTGGGCACGGAGAGGTGCTTCATGCTTGCCTTGATGTGGCAGCGCAGGGAAGGCGAGGTGAGGGTGCTGAGGGCTGGAGCAAGACAGCCTGAGAGCAGGTGCACCACAGTTATGGCAGATGACTACCCAGTTACTCATCTCAGAGCAGGTCTCCACTTATTCCTACTTCTTCCTTTTCTGGAAAGTTACTGTAACTTGCATATTTGTGAAGATTTCTGCCCCTACAGGCGGGATGACTTGTTTACCAATCACCTGCAAATCACTTGCTTTAGGTCAGCTGCATCATCTAAGGACAGCCTGTTTCTGCTGGATGCCGTCCCCAGCCTGGTTTGCACAATTCTTGGCCACTATGAAATGCAAGAAGTTATCCTTCAGTTTATGGATGATCTGACCTGAGAATGATGTTGAATGCGTCATGAGCGATGAGGCACACCCTGAGCACAGAGCATTGCAGGGTTAGACCTTGTTGGATGGATAGGAGGGCAATGCAGTGTTTGCAGACAGGCGTGAGCCCCTGTCCAGTCTGGACAAAAGCTGATGCCGGTCTGAGCTGTGCAGCTGCGGCTATGTTAGTGCTCGGTATATTGTTTTGGGCTTTCAGCCAGGCTCACATAACTGTGCAGCTTTTGGTCCTGAGATGAATGTTATCTTGTCGAGGCAGAGATCACTGTGTCTGCTCAGAAGAGGAGGGCAACTCAACACATTTACCCCACAGACATGCTAAATATGTGTCTACAGAAACTAGTAATCGAACCCATCCAGATTCTTCACCATTAATCTTCATCTCCATCTAACATCACACGTCTTGAGGTCAACAGTGTTTAGATCAGCCAAAATCAATAAAAATCTACATTGTTAGTGTATCCTCAGTGCAGTGCAGCTGTCCTTGCTATGCAGGGAGCATAACTTAATCTCCCGGCGCGACGTGTTGAATTTATTGCTTGGCGATGTTCAGTGGATATGGAGTGGTGGGTGGGGAAAATCCTGGCTTTTGATTCAGAATTTATACTATATCTATGAGTAAAAAAACCCACGTCTGATGTGCTGACTCAAAGGAAATGGCTCTCATTTGAACTGCAGTCTTTGACTGTGCCTTTCCTCCTTTCTCTGCATTTACAGTATTGATCTAGGTGGTTCTGGGTGGATGCAGAAACTGAGTGGCAGAAAGGGAGATCAGAAACAGAAATCATATTGAACAAAATTGGTCACTGATGGGAAGGAAGGGAAGCAGGTTTCTACCCTCTTATGTCTCAAATTAAGAGTTTGTTTCCCTTTCAATTTAGCTCTTGAAAAATGCCACAGTGAATTATTTAATCTCCTTAAGAGCATCCCCTAATCTAGCTTCCTTGCAAGCATTTGCTCACAGTATCTATGTCAGCCCCTTAGCATAGGGGAAGTTGCTTACAGTGCCCACTCCTGTGCTAACAGGGATTTCTGGATACTTCTTCCCCAGGCTTCTTGCATACTGAGTACTCCCCAGGGCATGAAAAGCAGAAACGTACCAAAATGGGAAAGACATAGCTGTAGCCTTTTAAACTGAAAACAATATCCTAGTGGCAAAAATCTTACTTAAGTCAGTGAGAATTCTGTTGTGACTTGAATAAGGACTGTGTTCCAGCCCAGATCTAGATTTTATGTGTCCTGGTAATATTGGTTTTGTGTCATTTGAACCTCTGCTTATATTTGGGTTTTGAACTTCAGGCTGTATTCTCATCCATGGGCTGCACTTGTGGGAGTTGGCTCTGGTCACTTCTCAGATGGCCACTAAATGCAACACTGAAGTCTGAACCAAGCAGACATTTGTGGTGGAAAGGGAAGCCACCAGTATCTAGGACATTTGCAGAGATAAGTGTGACTGTGTCTTGACTGGGGGCAAAGGGAACTCAACATATGGCTCTGGAAAGCTTTATAAGACCTTTGGAAAGTGCTAGGCTTTGGTCTGTTTATTCCTTGAGGGTGGAAGCAACTGATACAATTTTGCTGTTGCTTTCCTTATGTGTTAAAGTTGAACTATAATGACAGAGCAGGACTTACTGGCTTTAGCTCTGGCACTAACTTCAAGGAAATCATGAAGAGTTGCTTCTTTGCGTGCATGGTGTCTCCTGCAGTTATTCTCAGTGTGCATGTTATCACCTTGTGTGATACAGAATCACCCAGAGGCTAGGACATGCAAGCACATGGTAATGTGTACCCACAGAAGCACTGTGATCCCTTGCCCTGATGCCAAAGATAAATGCTTTGACTCTGGATTATATTATATTCTCAGAACCAAACCACTCAGCAAATCTGCCTCGTGATTCCACTCAACCCTGTCATAATGATTTTAGAAGGAAACCACAAGAAAAGTGGTGGTTTTGGGTCCTTGTCAAAGCAAAGCAGAAGAGTGCTGGTTGATTACTTTTTAAAAAATTCATTTTAACATTACATTCAGAGTGAAAGTCTGGGCATATACCTAAGTGGGCTGAAATGTAAAGAGGGTCTTACATATTGTGGTGAGAAACCACTGTATTTCATCTGAAAACTTACTGTGGATGCAGGAGATGAGATAATTTTAAAATTATAACTATGTGAAATCCCACTATGAAGACTGTATGTGCTTCTGGGTTACTTACCCTTTCATGTTTTCTCTTTTGTCTACAAAGCTGTCTTTTCCTGGTACACTAGCAAATATAAACATTCAAACTTCAGCTCTGTGAATTCAACATTTCCTTCTCCTGACCACTTTCTTCATGCTTTCCCCAGATGCACACAAACAGAAAGTAGCCCGTGGCATGTACCTGAAAAGGAGGTACCTTCCCTTCCACACCTGGATACAAACACAGTTGCAGACACCTACTGTGAAACAATCTTTTTGTAATGAATAACCAGTCCGGAGTTCGCTGTGCATCTGACTATTTATTGTTGGTCAAGGGATTGCCTAGGTCAGTGGTGGTGTGCATAATTACAAAACACTGGGCAGTTGCTCAGGTGGTTTGCGTAGGGAGAAGCACACCCTATAGCTATAAGTGTGCTCGAACCTCTGGACTGGGCAGTGCTGTGGACAAGGGAGGGCGGAGGTGGTAGCAGAGTCAGGCAGCTGTGCCTCATGACAGTGGGAAGGTGACTGAGGGACTCCAGAGTCTGCAGCAAGTTTCTCCTCCTGGATTGTTCATCAGCCTATGGGCAAGGGCAGCCAGACCCAGCTCTGCAAGGAGAATTGGTAACAGTGCTCACGCTAAGCAAGCTGTGCTGCGTGGTAGCTGGGGCTGGGTAGGGTGCTATCACACCTTCATCCAAACCTTCCCCCTTCCCGGCCATCATGCTGAGATGATTATTGTGACACCAAGCATGAAGGGGACAGGATGGGCGCTCTGTCTTGGGCTGCTACTGTTCACAATATGATGTCTAAAGACAGTGTCACCTTTCTTGGTGTTGATGAAACACTGCTCCATTAAATTATACGGCTGAAGCACTCGCAGAGTCTTATCCTAGTAGGATGTGTGTGGTGTGATAGCAAGAGGAGCCCTGTCAACAGCTAGGGTTGGAAGCACCTTTAGCCCCCACAGTAAAAAAAGCCTAGAACTCATCTGCCAGAGTCCTTTCCAAATGGAAACTGCAGCTGTGGCAGGGTATGAGCCTTTAGTAGGTGAATTGCTCATCTCTCTCTCAAGCTCTTATGGTACCAGCAACATCTGGGTTAGAGCCACCAGCAGGCAGCACTACTGTGGCCCTCTGCACCCTGGTGAGGGTAGGTTGTGGTCTTTCCAAGAAGTGTGAAAGCTGATATGCAGCAAAGGCCTCCTGAAATTAATAACAGCAGTGGACTTCCTGTGCAGAGTGTTCTTTTCTCTTTCCCAGTGCTTTAAAGAAGAGCGCAAAGGGTCCTAATGAAGCCAACCTCACACACAATAGACTGAGCTCCCTTAGATCTCTTTAACGGTTGGAATTGTGAAATATTTGTTGCATCTATAATTAGGGAGTAGAACAGATGGCTAGAGCTTAGTTATAATTAAAGTCTAATGCACAGTAAAATAACCCAATGCAGCCAGTGATTCAGCGGCAACCAAAGAATTTTAATTCTTTCTTTGCTGGGCTTAAGCTTCAATTGCAGGAATTGGGACTTCAGGGAAAGTCTGTTGCATCACTTATTACATAGGGACATGGCTCTATATTAAAGGATTGTGTGGAAATTTTTGATTGCTATGTATTAAGTTATATTGTGTGGTCTCACTTACCTTAGTAACTTGAAATCATGTGTGAAAAAGGCATGTAAATTGTTTTAACACAGAATCTGCATGTTGCAATCTGTTTTAGAAGAGACTTTCTTAAAGCCTGTCTGCCTAGTAATTGATTGTTAATGCTTTAGGATAAGTTATTTGGAAGGAGGCATTAATTAGGTCCTCTTAGACAGGAACACATTTTATTTATAAAGCTGTTTTGGATGGTGCTATCAGTAATATCATTTAATGCATAGTGAACACCACTTTGAAGTATAGATTATTAGAGACCTCACAACATTATTCGCTTGCTTCAGTTCTAAGCTTCTCATTTCCTGGGAGACAGGAGACAGGGCTGGGGGTTAGCATCAGGCAGAAACATGGAGAGGTGTTATTGTGAGCTTTGCAGACTGAAAATGGGGGGTTTATGTTTTTTGGGGTGACAGGGTGTTCTGCTCTTATTTAGAGCAGAGGAAGGTCTGTAATACAACCTGCCAAAGGTGTGAGATGCCAGCTCTCCTATAAGGAGAACAAGCACATTTCTGGACCGTCCCTGGAAACTGAGAAGACACAAGAGAAAATGATATTATGCGCATTCCCCTTCCCCATCTTCTCAGGTGACCAACTGAAAAGATTCACCTGTACCTGCCTGGGATATTGGGACATTGACTAGTAGATTAGTGATGCACTTGCATAGGCTACAGCTGCCTGAGAGGCTTTGAGGTGTCCCCTCCTTCCCTTCCAGCAGTCTGGAAAGAGCTGTGTGAAATGACAAGTTTTTCTCAAAACTGAGATGAGCCTTGAGTGGTCCCTGCTCTTCCAGGACCAGTCCCAGGGACTTGGGTGGCACCTCTTATGTAGTGAGCATGAAAGGAACACAAATTACCAATTATTGTGCCTTACAGTCATGCAGGCAGCCCATAACTGCTCAGTGGCTGATGTGTGACAGCATCCCATGTGTTTTGGTTCTGCTTCTGGCACTGTCTTAAGCTGCAGAGAATTTGTGTACAGGAGCTGTGTGTATGGTAGATGGGCTCCACAGGACTTGCAAAAGCCGCTACTTTTAGTGCTTAATGCAGACTGTGGATGCTGCCTGGGAATGCTTGAGTGGGAGGCAGGAAGCATTAAGGTTTGCTGAGCTGATGCTATTTGAGCAACTTGTACCATGCTTTGGAGCCCTACCTTTAAGAAGAGTGACTTTAAAAAAAAAGATGGAGGGG
>NW_010243093.1:0-29332 GCF_000690775.1 Eurypyga helias | reverse complement strand
GGAGGAGGAGTGCTTCCCAGCTCTGCATTTGTCTCAAATGTGGGCCTAGGATCCAGTCCCGTGCATACAGGAGGTTTGGGTGGCTGCCTGCGGCTGTACAGCCGTGAGTAAGGTAGTGGCAGGGATCACCAGGTGGCACTGTTACGTGCACTCTCAGTAACTCCCTGTCCTGCTGTCGTGGTTTAACCCTGGCTGGCAGCTCAGCACCACACAGCCGCTCACTCAC
Source organism: Eurypyga helias (assembly GCF_000690775.1). Classification (NCBI taxonomy): domain Eukaryota; kingdom Metazoa; phylum Chordata; class Aves; order Eurypygiformes; family Eurypygidae; genus Eurypyga; species Eurypyga helias. Next base: position 29,106 of record NW_010243093.1, on the reverse strand, counting down.
TCCCCCACAGTGGGACAGGGCAGCGAATAGGAAGAGAAAATAAAGTGAGAAAACTCGTGGGTTGAGATAAAGACAGTTTAAGTAAAGCAAAAGCCACACATGCAAGCAAAGCAAAACAAGATATTTGTTCACTGCTTCCCATTGGCAGGCAGGTGTTCAGCCATCTCTGGAAAAGCAGGGTTCCATCACGCCTTAACTGTTACTTGGGAATCAAGTAGCCATTGCTCTGGACATCCCCCCTTTCCCCTTTCTTCCCTCAGCTTTATATATGCTGAGCTTGATGTCATGTGTTACAGAATATCCCTTTGGTCAGTTGGGGTCAGCTGTCCTAGATGTGTCCCTTCCCAACTTCTTGTGCACCCCCAGCCTGTCTGCTGGTGGGGTGGGGTGGGATGAGGAGCAGAAAAGGCCTTGACACTGTGTAAACACTGCTCAGCAACAATGAAAACATCCATGTGTTATCAACACTGTTTTCAGCACAAATCCAAAACATAGCCACATACCAGATACTGTGAAGAAAATTAACTCTATCCCAGCCAAAATCAGCACACCTGCACAGCAGATTGCACTGCCTTGAAGCATGTTACATCACCGAGGTTTTTAAGAGGTTGATTCTTGGAAGTGACGTGTGTTGTCAATCTGCCTGCGGTGTGCAGCACCTCGTACAAGCATTGCTGCTCAGGGGAGGTTTGATGCCCCAGAAAGGATTTGGCATCTAAAAATGTACGACTGCCTGTGTGTGAGGTACCCCTTATTTAGCTGTGTTACCCAGATGGTGTGTCCCTTCTGGCAGGTCTGCTTCCTAGTGAAGAGCAATGCTGTCCCCAGTTTGAAAAGTTGAAGACTCTGTTGAGTGCTTGGGCCACAGCATTAATCTTTTGCCTGCTTCAAGGATGCAAAATATGATGTGGTTGGGCTGAGTCACAGCAGAAATTGCTTCTTTTTGGAAAAAATGAGGTGCAAAGTTTTGATCATATCAAATATGAGGTTGGTTTTGTTTTCTGTGTTTTTTTTCCAAGGATGTATATATGGGCTGTTAACATCAAAGTGCAAGGATCAGGGTAATGCAAGAGACTCTCTTTAAGTCATTATCTTCTCCATAAAGACATGAAACACTGGCTCTTCAGCTTTCCTGAGCTTTGCTGTGAGAGGAGAAAAAGGTTTTATTAACTTTTGCATGTTACTTACGTGGCACCAAACCCTTATTTATGCCCACGGACTTTACTGTCACTGATTAAGAGCATTTTGTGCTCTATCCTGAGGACAATGGGCTGACTAGCACAGCTGAGCATGTCCTGTCCTTACTGTTTTTCAAGCTGTAAGCCTGGAAAAGGGACCCCTGTAACCCTAAATGCGGGTGTTCTTGGGCTGTATCTCCAGCAGAGACAGGAGGGCAATTATTATCTGTGTGAACACACCCACGTTAATGGGTAATCTGGGTGAGCTAGGTACTGCTGGCTGGGGAGGTGTGGAAGTGCAGGCTTCAGCAGAGGATGTGCAGGTTTGCAACCAGGGCTTCCATCACTAGTGGTTAATGCTTTGGGGATTTTTCTTTTAATTGCTACTGGTTCTTGAACTGGCTCTAATCCCATTAGTTTGGGTATGCCTGCAGGAGCTGTGCTTGCATCTTGGATTGCAAGAGAGACATAGCCTTAATGCTGGGAACTAGAGCTCTGCCAGTCAAACTGAGTTTTTGTTGCATCCTGTTGGGAAATGAGAAATTCTTTTGAGACCGATGCTTTTGCATGGAGGATTTATTTTCTGAAGCTGCTGAAAGGATGGAAAGGTTTCTGCTTGTGCAGAGTATGCAGGAAACTGAAAACAGCAGGGGATGATAGCAGCAACAAGATGTTGCTAGGATTTAATGCAGCTCTGACTCACAAGGAATAGTTAGAGGGAGTGAAAGACGAGTGATGCTGCAATATTCAGCCTACTGCATTTGTGTTCTCCATCAAGGCCAACTATAAATGCCACCCTTGCTAGTGGTTTTCTCTCTGAATCTCTCTATGCAGACAACTTGCTGAAAGCTTTTATCTTGCTTCACGTCACACAAACCTCTTCTTTCATTTGCTTCTGGAACAGTGTTGCTGGCTGTCACCAGTACTTCAGAAGCTGATATCCTCAATGGCCATTCACCAACCTCTGTGGCTTCTGATGTGAAATCCTGGGAGACTGAAGCAGAGTGTGAGAAAACTCTGGGATGACTCTGGGGTGAGAGGATGAGTGTTAGCCTGTGCTATGGAAAACTGAAGGGAAACTGCAGAGAGCTGCTGGCCCTGCCCTCCTCTGACACCCACCCCCTGCACAGCAGAGCCGGGAGGGAGGGGAGCCTTCACCCATAAGGATGTGGTCACTGGGGTTTCTGTCCCCAACCTGGACTTGACCACACAGGGCACGATGACACCATGCGTATTTGTAGCACAGTTCTCACCAGAATGCCAGACACGTTGCATGGCAGCTGTAAGGGGAGGCCAAGCCTTCCACCTACACAACCCCTGCCGCCCCTTTGATATGCAACCCCAACCCCACGGTGGGGTGTTGCCACCTGTCCCACGGCACTCCAGCCTCCAGCCCAGCTTTAGCACAGGCTGTGGCCCCGCTGTGTCTCGGGAACGCCCGGAGATGGTGGCACAGCTGCGCTGACGTCAGGGAGGGAAATTCCCACTGTTCGCCAGGTCTGTAGCTCCCTTCCCTGTCTCTGGTGGTGGGAGTTTCCCGTGGGAGTTGCACGGTGTCCTGCCAGCTCTCGAGGACAGAGCAGGCTCTCGTGGGACCAGAGCACTGCTGGGGAGGTGACTGCAGGCGGGGAGCCTCCTTTTGGCCTTGTTTCTGGTTTATTACCGTAGTTGCTGCTCTCTGTGTCTTACTGTCTTCACATGGGCATGAATACCATAAGGCTTGGGTTTTTCTTTCCTGTGGTTTGCCGGGGAGATGAAGCAAAATTCCAGTTTGGGGTGTTGGTATCCTGCTGTTGGTCTCAGACCTAGTTCCTTTCGCTCCATTTTTAGAGAGAGAAGAGCTCTGGTGTCCAGTAACAGCTAGGAGAAACCCCTCCAGTGTTCGTATCTGCTCTTCACTGATGGCATTACCCTTACAGTTAGTTCTGTTTGGCTCCTTCCCAATGGTGAGAAAATGGAGACTGTAGCTTCCAAAATGCATGTTTAGCCTCGAGCCTGCTTTTGTACCACCTCCTTCCAGCTGTGTGAATACAAGGGGCAAAACTTCCCACTGCTCCTAATTCTGGGGGAAAAAAAGACCCAATGTGGCCCTCAGTGGTGGGAATGTCCTAAGAAGGGGGGACATCCACAACTGTAATGAAGTTTAACCATTGGACTGTGATATAGGAAACTGTCTGAGGCTGTTGGTGAGTGGGCAGTGAGATATAAGGGCTGCTGCATTAGAAGTGAAGCCAGCCTCAGGCAGGATCTTTGGCTCAAAGTGATCCCAAGGAAACATGCAGAGTTGGCACTTGTGGGAAACCCAGAGCACAGTCTGGATTAGCCTGCTGAGATGGGTGCTCTGGGCTTGCTCCTAGCACCAGTCTCTGCCCTGGGACATAGGAGATAAGAAATCCTGGAGCAAGCAAGGGAAGTCACTAACTGTCCCATGGGAGCTGGAAGGCTCCATAAACATGTGGGACAACTGAAGAATAGTAAAAAGTGCTTTGCTGAAAGCTGTAGGGTTGGAATAGAAAAGGAAGCAGTGGAAATCTCCTGTTGTAGCTCTTCTGGGTGACTTGGAAGTATTAATAGTTCCAGGATTGTTCAAGCAGAGGACTGTGGCATGTCCTGGCAAACAAAGGCTCCAAAGTAGGTGATGGGGTGGGGGGGAGAACATGGCAGACTTTAGCTTTTCCATGGTGGAGTACTCAGTCTTACAATCCCTGCCATCTGAATCTCTGATGAGACGAGATCCTAGAGACAAATGCTCCAGAAGTGGTTTGTGCCTCATGAATCCATTAGTTTTCTCTGCAAAGGAAAACACCAAACTCTACTGTCCTTTATGGCGAGTGGATGATGCTCTGACACTACTGATGTGAGAGATGAGACACCAAAGACAACCAGACAGCTCTGAAAGTAGTTCACGTCGTCACGTTGAGCAGGGCTGCAACAGTGCCATTGCCTTTGTTTCTTTCTAGCCCTGTGTAACACTTGGTGGCTGACATGAGGATAGTGCAGAGTTCCAGGTGTGTGTTGTCACGTACAGACAGCAGCTTGAAGCGGGTGTGTATTTTGAAGTCCACAGAGCTCTGATATGTTCAGATGTAGCTGGAGGAGGAGGACATGGAGAGCGGTACATTGATGCCTTTGCCAGCTTCTTTTTAGATGTGCCTAAGGTTGTGCTGGACTACTTGCTGAGTTGTCACCAGTCCTGGGCCCAGACTTGGCCATCAGTGACCAAGCGTGCCCTGACCGCAGACCTTCCAGCTGCATCCATGCTGTTATCCCGGAGCTGCTGCCTGGGATCAGCCCCTCACATCCACATCAGCAGCTCTGGGCTCCCCATGCAGGGCAGTGGAAGCATGGAAGGGCTGGAGTACGAGTGCCCATTTTTTACTGGCTTATGTTTGTGCTGGGGGTGATTGCCTGTAGAATTGTGGTATTTTTATTTATTAATGTATTTGTTTGCTGCTCTCCTTTTCCCTTGTCTCTTGGTACGGAGTGAAGGGGGGAGGTTTGCATGAACCAAAAGGCAGGAATCTAACACTTCTGGAACAGTGGTAGCAGGGATCCCTGTTGGCTGGAGGCAAAATATGAATTATTCTGGAAGCTTTTCCCACCATCTCAACGTTCAGGTAGATCTTACACAGTCTGTGAAGGTTGCCTCTTTTGCTTCACTGGAGTTGCTGAAAAGCTGTCTTTCCTCTACTTGCTTCTGTTCACGAAACTCCTTAATATTTTTGAGACCTTTAAACATCTGTAATATTTAGTTGAAATTGGAAAATATGCTCAAAAGGGTCACTGACAATGTGTATTCCTGTTCCCTTGATGATAACCAAGCTAAAGACATTTTATTGCTCGTGGGAAGGAATTATTTCACTCTTCAACTTTTTCTTGCAAAAAATCCCCAAATATCCCACAGACTTCTTGCTCTTAAAAGAAATTAATTTTAACTTAAACAAAAAAAAACCAAAAAAAAACCAACCACAACCACTCCCCTGGAAACCCCAAGCTGCGAATGAAACGTTTCATCCTCTGGTGTAAAGGGTGGGGCTGATTCCAGGCAAATCCCGAAGCCAGCAGTTGCAAAGGTGGCTCAGAGCAAAGCTGGCATCTCCACTTCCCTGTCTTCTCTAGCTCCAAGCAGTTCAGGGCTCCTCACACCCATAGATCAGGACTGGAGCCACAGAGATGTCAGAAAGCCATGTATCTCCCTTTCGCGCTTGTTCAGGAATGGGGCTGGCACACAGGCATCCTGGCACCAAGTTTGGGTGGCGGTGGGGAGACCATTATAAATCCCCAGCAGCCTCCTCCTGAGAATATAAATGCTTGGCTCCGCTAAAACAATCTCATGGTCGTTCCAGTGACAGCTTAAATCGAAGCTGAGGAGAGGGTGCACAGAGGGGTAACAGGAGAGTAGCCCACAGCTGTTTCTCTGGCTGTTTTTCTCTCCCAGACGTGAAAGCAGCAGCGGCGGAGCGATGCCCTGCATTCTTGCCCACCTACACACATGCTTCCTCCGCATATCCCGTGCCGCCTGCTTACCGCAAGCACTAGAGGCTCGGCTGTAAATCCACTAGCCAGACAGATCCCTGACACCCCGGCTTCCGCCCTGCTTCTGCGGGACACGTGCCTGCTGCATTAGATTAGCATCACCCTCGTTACCAGCAAGGAAACCTCCTACGAGAGGCAGTGAACAGTGGGGATAGCACAAGCCCCTTTTCCGCTTGAGCTGACAACCTCTGAGCTCTGCTACTGTGAGAAGCTCCCCCTTGCCTGCTCCCCCAGGCTGCCACAATGAAGTTGGCTAGTCCCTGTGTACCCACACAGACCCCCTCTGAAATCTTCAGCTCTCGGGTGTTATGGGCTCTGCGTCCCAGTAGATTTTCTTTAAGGCAGTGCCAGTGGGGTTGGCCAAATACCACTGAGCCTTGAGAGCCTCCCAGCTATGCATGGGGTACTAGCAAGACCCACACCCTGTGACTTGTGTTTCCACTGCGGACTGTGCTATGTAAAGGAGCGCCTTGCAGCTGAGAGGAGTTTCACGCAGTCTAACTGCAATGGCAGATAGCTCTGCCTAAATTCATGGTGAATCGACCCACAGATAAATGTTGGCTGTGAGCAGGGCAGAGGAAGGAAGCTGGGGTTGGGGGAGAGAAATCAGGAAACTTGCTGGCTTTTGCAGGCAGCTTTTGTGCGCTATCACCACTGGGTTTCCACCACATGGGTCCATTTTCCAGCTGGGAAAAACAAAAGATGGACCTTCTGAACTAATTCAGAACACGTCCAGATCCCTGGGGGAGGGTGAAAATGTCCAGCTCTTTGGGAAAAGCAGCCAAGTGCTGTGTGCATTGCCAAAATGAGTCAAACCATGAGCCACTTGCATTTGCCCAGCCCCAGGCATGAGGGCTGGTAAGGACCTTGGGCAGTCGGTGGCCCCTTTTGAAGTTCTTATGGAAATGTCCTTGCTAGACACCCCTTCCCATAGGTTTCTTGTGAGTGAGTCCTGCTCCAAGCTACTACTTCTCATTAAAATTATGTGGTGCTTCTTTTTTTAATTATGGTTTTTCAGGAAAAGTTATTCTTTTGGTGTGAATTGCAAGCTGGAGACTAACTGCCTCTTCTTGACTGTGGTGCTGCTAGACATGTTCAGCACTAAAAACAGGAACCACAGGCTTGGTAGTTTGGGCTGTAACAGACTTGTACTTAATGTGTCTGAGGTACCAAATGATATCCTGCTGTGCAAAATTAAGGTAGTGCAAAATCAGGGGTCAGGTTCATCCTTGGAGGCAGAGGCAGTCCAGCAGCACCAATTTCAGGAGGCACCTGATGTAATTCACAAAGCCCTTGGGATGTGTCAGCTGACCCCACAGCATTTTCTGGGCATGTGCCTGGTGAAGAGACTGGCCAAAACTAGGAGAGTGGGTCTGAGTCTCCAGGTGGGAATTGTCCAGCGTTCCCTGACTCGTGTGTCACCCCTGTGGGACCCAGGCCATGCTTGGAAAGGTTCTTCTCCAGCTCCCATGGAGAAGTGGATGGAGCAGGGTTTCATGAGAACAGCTGTTTTCAGGTGACATTTCTTTTGCATGATATTTATGCCTTTTAGTCTGAAATCTATAAGGAAACACAAACTTTCTCAGGCTATTGGGAGCAGACACAGTGCGTGGCCACTTGTGTGACGCCAGGCTTGCAGAGGTGACAGCTGTCACCAGGTGACAGAGTCCCACCATGAACATGGTAGAAGAAATCCAACAAGCTCCTGATCTGTCTCTAGGAGAAATATCAAAGTCTCAGCACTGTACCCACGATGACTTGTAGCAAGGATCTGAGCCAAGCCTGGTGCCTGCCTGAACCTCCCCAGCCAGGCTGGTCATCCATACTGATGCCCACGGAGCGAGTATGAAGCCAAGGCTGAAGGCAAGCTCTGGAAAAGGAAAGCATGAACCCCAGCTCTTGTATTGGAGTGCAAGGAGGGGCTTGCCGACTGTGTGTCCTTGGTTAAGGCTAGACATTCAAAACCTGGACCAGAGCTAGGCTAGCAGTCTGGACCATAAGTCTGCACTAGTCCCTGGCTCTCCTTGGAATACCTGGAGGTATTTGCTGCTTTGGGAGAACTGGCTGCACAGGGGCAAGCACAGCCCTGACAGCAGCAGACGGGGATGCAGCCACACTTCAGTTATGCTCCATGGGCTGCATCATGAGCACATAAGCACTGGTGTGATTCTCCCCTCCTCGGCAGAGCCTGGTTTGGACATTTCCATGCTTCTTCCCCATTGATGCAGGCTACAAGGTTTGGTGTTTGCTCCACGGGAAGGTGCTTTGTAATACACAGACCAGCCAGAGGAAGCAGTGTCCAGCAGCAAGCCCCTAACTTCGGTTAATAAATACATCCTTCACCTCCAGCTTCTCTTCCTTGGCAAATGCTAGTTATCCTAACAAAAGCTGCTTGGGCTTGGCCAGGGATCAGGCCTGCAAGTTTACAGGATTCACAATTCACAGATGTTAGGAACTATCAGGCTGAGTGTGGGTGGAGAATGTCAAGTTTGAAATAGCTTCCCTGCCATCCTGGCACAGGCAGCAAAAAAAATGTTTCCACATGACATTCTTCAAACCAAAATTTCCTACAAGGAAAATGCAGAGGGGAAATACAGGAGGCAATCGCTGCTGTCTCGGAGGGCTCCTGGCTTTTGCTCAGGAGGCTGGTGTTTGTGCTGACATCAGCACAAAGATGCTCTGTCGGTGAGTTGCAGGGCAGCCCCTTCTCCTCTCTCCACACACTAACATATATGTCTGCTTGAAGATGCAATCCCACTGGTGCATAGATACATGGACGCTATTTTTTCCTGCTGGAATCCATTTTAATTTAGCTCCTGATTCATATTTCATTCATTCTCCAAAACCACAAAACTAGGATAGGTTTACAGCCTGTACTATTTGGATGAGCCACAGAGAGGGGGGAAACAGGGGGATGAAACAGGTTGCTTTCCTGAATGATTTTCTGTGTGAATGAAAAAAAAAAAAAAAGGTGTGGGAATTAAAGCCTTCCTTTCTGGCTCTTATTTTCCTTCAGGAAAATCAAATCTGCTTTTCATCTTTGGTAGTTTGTTTAGGTGGATTTCATTTTACTCTTGTTTCTTTAGGCTTTTAGTGGCCTGAAAAATTTGTGATTTCTATTTTCCTTTTTTTTTTCCCCTATTTTTCTTTTCTTCTCAAGATATTTGAAGCTATTGCTGCTTTTCATGTGGAAAATGTATATATTATTAGCAGAACACTAAAACAATGAAAGATTTTTGTATCATCTCAATTCTGTCTAGAAAGAAAAGGTCAAAAGATATAGAGGGAGACATTAACTGATAGTTTTCTTAGGGGGAGGAGGGCAGGAAGGGGAGGCAGAGGAGCAAAAGTTCAGAGTTAATTTTAATTGAGGAATTTCCCCACATTCTGTCATTCAGCTTTTGAAACTGTGACCACAACAGACAGTTTGAACTGTGGCGCGAGGGAGACTGAAAATTTCCCCAGGCAACGCAGGTACTAGCCACAGAGTTGACAAGGAAAGCTTTTAACGTACAATGAAATTCAGCACGGGCGCTGCACCCAGCAGAGGAAACTCCGGCCATCTGGAGACGAGGATGACCAGCGGCCACAGCAGTTAGCAAAATTGCAAGAGCTGCCAAAATTAAACTGTGAAGTCAGGCGGGAAGGCAACCAATGACTGGCGAGATCAGAAGTTCAGAGATGCCCCAGATGAGCTCCCAACAACAAGTGTGGCCGGCGTACACCAAAGTTTATTAAGGATGTTGAGAGGAGGGGAAAATATCTGTGCAGAAGATGCCCAGCTGGCGAGGAGGGACTGGTGGTGATGCTCAGGTCACTTGATGAATCCCATTGGCCAAGTCCCTGGGAGATCCCACCCATTCGCAAGTGTAAAATAAATCTCTAAAGTTGTACCTCGTGTACCACTTGACCTTATTGCTTTTAGCCTGCTGGCTTTATATCTATTTATTGATTTTATTTTGGTTTGTGCCCAAAGAGGGGCTCGAAGGAAATGAATTTTGAACCGGCACCTTTCACCACCTTGCAGTACTACCCTGATCCCTGCATCCAGCGGTGAGTCTCTGAGCGTGACGTAACTCTCTGCTATCACAGGTTTGATCTGAGTGTCTTGTGTAATTGTTAACTTTTCTGCTATCGTCCGGTGGCAGCTGGGCTGCACGCGGAAAAAATGTGCCGCTCTCTTCATGCTCAGTGGAGCTTATTATTATTTTTGGCTTTCTAACAGGTTACTGTTTAATTATAGGCATCCGTTTAAGATATCTCCCTTTTCCTCTTTGGCATTAGAAAGGAAAAAAATATTATAAATAACATGAAAGCTGATAGTATCTTTTCGCTGTGTTTTTGGAGCAGAAGGTTACTCTGCACTTTGGGTAGCGCAAGAATTGCTTTAGCTTTCTATAGTGCGTTTATTTGTTCCTTTAAATAAAAAAGCTCCTGGAAAGAATATAAGCTTAACTATCAAGCTCTGAAGTTTTGCAATTTGAAGGATAAATAAATCATTTAAAAGACTCAGAGAAGAAAACAGCTGCCTTCTAAGAGAGAGCACATTTCCAAGATTGTTTTTTCATTCTGTCTAACAGCCAACCTCAGAGCCTGACAACCACTCTTATTTTAGCTTTGTTGTTACACTGAGTTTTATAACTTTCCAGCAGATAAAAGAGCATGTCCGCACGAGGTATCACAGTATCACATTGTCAGTTTGTTTGTTTCTCCCAATAGAAGATTCTATATTTAAGCATGTAAATGACATGTAGATGGTATTTTTCCAGTCGTAAAGTTCGGAGAGGTGAAATCCTCCAAGTGCAGTCACTTGTCGTGTTGCTTTAAGGCTTGTCTTTGGCTACGTTTTGAAAAAGCCCTGGCTGGTGTCTCACAAAGGCATCTGATCCCCAGAAGGGTTAAATATTAACTCTGCATCCTCTGCAGGGTGCTGGGGAAGGGTTGTGTTGCATAGCTGTCTGCTGGAGGGAGGGCTTGGCCGCCGTCTCCCACCCCACGATATTACGGGCAACTCTGTGATCTCTTCTTTTTATCTCCCACTATTATGGTTTGTTGTGATGTTTGTGGGGTTGTTTTTTCCCACTTTAATCCTCTGGGTGCTCGGTGCCACTGCTATGGGACAGTCCTGGGGAGGAGTGTGGAGACCTGGCAGCGAGGAGTGGCTGCTTTTGGGGCCAGTGGAGGGGAAGGAGAGCAGAGCTGGGAAATAGCGCACAGTCCTTGACTGCGCTGCCGTAGCAGAGGAATGTGGAACGAAGCCGGGGGTATTGGTTTCCCTAGATAGACCTTCCACAACACAAGACCCAGGGCTGCCCAGGCACACACAGCCACGTTCTGATCTCCCACAAACCCATCCAGCCCCACTGACCCGCAGGGGTGGGGGGGATGTGCCTGTGTCCCGCAGAAGAGCAGTGCTCACCCAGGAAGGTGGATTCAGGCTGGCAGCAGTGAGGTCTTTAGCAGACAAATGAGTTTCAGTGGCTGGGAGACACAGCCAGGAAAATTTCCAAATAGAGAAAAAAAAACCCCACACAATTGGAAAGTGTAAAGATGCACTGGGAAGTGTACCTGAGCTCTGGGACAGCTTCCCAGCCCCCGGGAACTCTTGCCCATCACATCCCATCCCATGTCAAAGAACAGGTTCCTAAAATGGGTGTTGCAGCTCAAGCAAGAAAACCCACTCAGCTGGAACAGGATTTAAAGAAAAAAATTACCTTGGCCTTGTTCTGTTGAACTTCTTAAATGAGCCTTTCTCCCCTTTGAATCTGCAAGTCAGGCCTGTCACTAGAAATGCTGCTCCTCATTGCACGCCTTAGCAGCGTGATGAGTTTTTAAGTGACCGTTGTGGTGTGGAAAGCCTCAGGACAGCTTGGGACAGAGAGTTTGTGTCACCCCTCAGTCATAAAACCTGATCGAGTTGTAGCTTAGAGTAGTAACGTGTCTCAGCTGTTATGCGTGTCTGTTTACATGAGCCGAGAGTGGCATTTGTCCAGTTCTTAGTGGCTGTGCTCTGCCACAGGTCAAAATCAGCCAAAAGCTGGTCCCAGGGATAGTTTTATCAGTCTGAAGACAAAGATGATCTTCAAATTTAGCTCCACTGGTTGGGTAGTCATGATGTTCTGGATGACACTGGTCTGACTGATTTAACAAAATTGAATAGTTTCATAATAGCATTTATTTTACACAGTTTGAAACACTTATCCTTTGATGTGGTCAAAGTGCTTTATTTAGCTAATACCAGTGTGCTGCTTTGCAACTTTAAAACTACATGTAGTAACAATCTAAACAGCAAACTGATAACTTCGAGCTGAGGCATGCTGACAAATTAACAATAGTGAAAAGTGTTTGAAACTCTGTTAAAATGGGGGGTTGGGGGAGGTTTGCATCACAGATTTCCCCGTAGGTCGGTGTGGAGGGGGAAGCAGTTATAGATCCCAGTTAGCTCTGAGATTTGTAGCTTAGATTTACCCTCTGTTGTTGCTTCATCTGTTAATCTCTTCATTTTGGGGGTGTCCAGCAGGCAGACAGCGTGGGAGCCAGCTAAAACATTTCCGCTGTCAAGAGGTGAACGCAGATCATGCTTAGGAGCATTAACTAATGTGCCATTGTAATGCTTGTATACTCACTGCCTGTCATTTTACAGCAGTGAAACTATGTGCTGCTGCTGTGGTGTATCTCAACAATGCAGTTAGTTCAGTGCCACACAGAGGAGGAAAAATAGGTGGGTGCCCAGGCTCCCGCTGTTGTGTTTGGGCCACTCCAGCCTCTGTCTCAATAGCGCAGCACTCTCATTTAGGCTGTTTATGTCTTTGTGAATGTGGGTATCAAAGCAAAGCACCCTCAGCATCAAACACAAGTGCAGACACTCCAGCTCGGGCACAGGGCAGCAGTGTCCTGCTCCACAGCCCCACTTGTTGCTGCGGGCACTGGAGGTCAGTGCTGGAGCTGCAGCCAGCTGAGAGAGGGGCACTGGGCACTGACAGGGATGTACATCCTTGTACAGAAGTAAGGAATGCAAATGTAGCATGTGGATGTCTGAAGAGAGGTTGGAAAGGTATATCCTGAGTGTGCTTATCTTTCTTCTTAAACTGAAAGAGCTGAGAGGTGCTAAAATTCAGCAGTGACAAAGTTGAGCAAAAACCTCAAAGTTTTTCTACTTCTACTTCCCTTATAAAGGGATTTGCATGAAATGCTTGAAATCAGTGACACAGCAGGCTCAGAGCTCTAGTTCCTGGGCCTGGGAAGGTGCTGCTGTAAGGATAGAAGCACCTGTGTTGAAGTGCCAAGTTGCAACCCCACTAATTACTTGTTTGGATGGTGCCATGGGAGCTCATCCAGTGCTGCAGAAGGACCGGGCTAGCTCTGGGTTATAAAATGAGTTAAATATCTGAAACAGGTGGGATTTCCACCTTCCAAGGAGTGCCCACCTAGTTGCAGTTGAAAGCCACTAATGTAAGATGAAGAAGGCACTGTAATTATGATCAAAGTCCAGCTGTTGAGACCTATGTAATTAGTCTCTCTCTCCAAAGTTGCTTTTTTGGTTTTTTTTTCAGCTAATGCCTGGTTGGAGGGACTGATGTTACAGTTAAGTTACTTGTGTTCTTGGAAATAATGGTCATTAGGCTATGTTTTACCCAGGAGCTCTCTTCTTCTGGAGCTGTTGGGAATGCACCTGCTGGTGCACAGAACTACAGTCCTGCCTGCTCTGCCCCTCTCCCCATGCCCAGGCTAATTGGTGGCCTCAGGATTTCACATCGTGTTTACTGTGACTCTCTCCTCCCTTTTGAATGAAAGGCCTCTCACACAAGTTGCTCTTTCCTCTTTCATTTCTGGCTTTGTATTCTCAGCACAATGTGATACAGCTCAGCCTCCCAAATCTCAATAATAAGAGGCTCAAGGAACAACTCTGAAATCCTCTAGTCTCTGCAACATCTGTGCTGGAGACCTGGTTTCTCAGGCATGATCCTGGGTTTTGGGGGATGGTTGCAAAACCAACAAACAAACAAACAAGCCCCCAAACAAACCCAAAACCAACACGAAACCCAGGTATGTAGAGGAAAAAAAATCTCTATTTTTAGAAAAGGATGAGGTAAACTCTGTCAGAAATTAGTTTGGGCATGGGCCATGGCAGCATCATCTACTGGGTGCTGTATCTGGATAGATTTTGTTGAGCAGGGTCTGGTTCCAGCCAGCCAGAGCTCCAGGATTCAAAGGGATCTTTTGTGGGAAGCATGGCATGTATCACTTCACCTTTCTTCACTGGTTCCCACACGGTTCAAATTGGGCTGGTTAAAGGGACTGCAATTATCAGCTAGAAGCCAATGTTAGTGGCTGTAATGCAGCACAAAGGTGAAAAACTCACATTACCCAGCACTCATCATTACTACAAGGTAGTAATGAAACAGCAGGATTCCTCCCTTTGGGTTGAGAGGGGGCATATTCAGGCAAAACGTGCTGGCTGCCCCTCCTGATGGCAGACAGCAGCGTGCCGTGCTCCTTCACAGCTGTGAATCGATGCTGGTGTAAGCAGCTCTCATTTCGGTTATTAGCTGGGTGATGTTGTGACAGGGCTTTGCTTAAGCTGTCATAGGATAATGTCTTGCAGGAGTGTTTCATCCCATGTGCAGAATCCTTGCTTTTGAGCAACTGCATGACTTTGTCTCTGCCCTTGTACTATGATTTGCTGAAGAATAACTGAACTCCTGCTATGAGAGAGTGGACAAATATCATCTGCCTTCACCTTTGAGATGGGAGCCCAGATTTGCTGTGTTGGCAGAAAGACCTGAGGCCAAGTAAAGAAAGCCACATGACCTGGTGTAGATCTATTTGCAGAAACAGCCAGTGATACAGCAGGTACTTTCCAAAGACTGAGAGAGGGGCCAGAAATCATCCTGAGCAGCTTGTGGTGTGTCAGAGCAGCCGGTGATTTCTGAAGGAGCAGAAATGGCTCCACGCAGGAAGGAAAGGTGGAGCCAGAGAGGTAGTATTTATTGGCTTCAGTGAGCTCTCCTGTGAGGCTGTGGTCACCTTCGTGGTTGTGCTGTCACCCTGGTAGAAATCCCATAGGGGAGAGTCCCCAGCTGGAGCCAGACACGTGCCAGGGGACAGTGTGCAGTGTGCCGAGACAGCTATGGCAGGGTGGCCTCATGGGCGGGAGGGCTTTGCAGAGCAGCTCTGCAGGGAGCACATGCTGCCAGCATGGGACCTCTTGGCACCCCCAGCACCTCCCGAGGGACATGGACACGCACTGCTGGTGGTGAAGAGAGGAGAGTATTTATCTCGTCTTTAAGATCTGTTCTTTGGATGCTCCCCTGTTCTTATCCTGCAGTCTCATCGGAAGGTGGGATTAGAAGACAGGATTTTGCAAAACACCAAGCAACAGCAGCATGTTAAACCCTCTTCAGTTCTTTCTTCCTGGCAGTGACACCTGCAGTCTGCTTGTCCCCACTGCCCTGCCCTCCTCAGCTTTGTCCCCTCTATGCCAGAGAGACATGGTGGTGCTGAGAATGTTGCAACCCCTTCACAGTCATTGCCAAAGACAGCACTTTTAAGCTCTTCAAAACAGTTTAGGTCCCTCAGAGTGTCATAAGAAGTTATTTGTTTGTTTGGAGGTCTTTTTAGTGCTGCTTAAAGGATTAAAGTGGAACCGAATTGACCGTTTCCTGTTTTTCCTAGATCTCAAAGGACTGAAAGGAGAATATGTAAAGTCTTTCATGTGGTCTTTTTATACTAGGAGGAGAGAATACCTAATTCATAGGATCTTGCTCAACTTCAACTTCCAAAAACGCTGAAGAAATTAAGAAGAAAGTTCTTGATCGCTCATCTGTTCAGAGATGTTCAGGGTGCTCATGGTGCACTTTATAAGTATAATCCCCTGCTGATACTTGTGGTACCTTCTGCTACAAGCTAACTTGCAGTGGCTCTTCTCAACAAACACAAGAATTTCTGGCCTGATACAGAAAGGATCAGTTTCAATTTTGGGAAAAATAAAACCTTCTGACATCCAAGAAGTGGCCAAAGGAGTATTGAGCCCTTATGAAAAATGTCCATAGGTGTCACAAAGCATGGAGGAGGAAGGAGGGTCTTAGCTGAGGAAGAAATCAAGGAAACTTGGTGCTTAATTTTGGTGCCTGGCTCTAAGCTAGTTATGAAATTATGTGAAAACCTTCATGGGAATTTGGTGTTGTGGTGGGAATCAACGGTTACAGTGCCATTCAATTTCATTTAATTTAAAATTTTTTATCCCATGATCAAAACAAATAATCAGAAGGAAAATGTTTCACTATAATAGATTTATGATGTTCATTTGACGAGGTGTGCTGATAATAGATAATAACCTTCCATCTGCTTAGATAGCTTCATGAAAACATCTGTTATCTGTTCCTAGGGCTTATGTGGGAGTTTTGGTTTCTGTTTGTAATCACTCACTACTGTGGAGCAGACCATCTCCCACAGGATTTTGCTGCTGAGTCATCTCCGGTCAGGTGTTTGAATGCCACAGGTGGCCTGATGTGATAAATACTGATGCATGTAAGCAAGGGGAATTCAGTAAGTGCTTGGAGCTGTAAAGAGAACAGCCACCTCTGAGAGTGAGAAGGCAGAAACCCTGCAGTAAGTGATCAGGGGTTCAATTGGCTCTTTGTGACATAAAAATAAGTCTGCTTACAAAGCCTTGCCCTGGGAGGTTCAATGCTTGTCTAGCGGAGTAATGTTGATATGCACCTAAATCAGCGTACGGTGAGAAAATCCACGGAAAGAAGCTTGTGGTGTGCTGGTGAGCTGGATGCTCCAAGCAGCAGCTGCTGAGCTGTGTGTTGCCAGCAGTATCTGCTTCGAAACTCAAAAGTAGGATCCAGACCTGGTGGGGTAAGACGGTGGGATTGCTGTGCTTGCTGTCAGTGGGGTCTCTGTGACAGCTGTGAAATCATAGTTCAGCTGGCTCTGAGAGGTTAAAAGGGCATTAGGTGGTCAAATATTACAGGATTGAAAATCTCAGTGTTAAACAACAGAATTCCTTCACACTGTCTTCCAAGTTTGGTTGTTCATATCTGTGAATTTTTCTCTTAAAATATACAGGCTGGAAACATCAGCCCTGGTTTTGATGGAACGAGAGACTGATGTGTTCACAGCACTCCATGAGCTACTGCTTTAAGATAATCACAAGCAAAAATCATAAATCACATTAGGTGTGGCAATGTATTGATTAAATTGTAGGGAGCCAACCCTGTAATTTGTTAGCACCAGGCATAGCTGCAAAAGTGAAGATCCTGTGAGCACTCCAGGTGGCATTCCCTTACACACCAGCAGTGTTTCTGATGAACAGTTCTCTTGTTCCTGTCTTCCAGGACTATAATCTGCTCTTAATTCTTTGTCCTTCATCTCCCCTGTCTTGCAGCTATTCTGTGACACAGACAAAGGTTTTTTGCAAGTGCTCTTATTTTCAAGAGAAGGATTCTGTGCCCTTGGGCTTAGCAATAGCTGGCCTGCCACGGAGTTGCTACATGCTGAAAAATGCCGCCAGCGTGGTATTTGGCAGACTTCCTTTTCCCATAGGAGTATCAGTGGTGGCAGCAGTGGGCAATGGACGTCATGGATTATCATTCAAAAAACATCAGATCTAGCAGGTTGGCTGTGAGGGTAACAAGTGGGAGCTTCAACCAGATTCATGTTACAGGAATCTGCATCTAACATCTGCTTTACTGGTGTTTCTGTTTTGCATTTTAATTATTTACTGAAACACAGGAAATTGCTGCTGTTGACAATTTCCTGCTTCTAAAGAGTTTTGGGGACTTTCTGTATTATCATGATGATTTATTTTATATTTTTGTAAAATTCAGCCTTCTGGAGGGAGTTTGAGAGAGGGACTTTGTAAGTCCCTTGAGCAATTCGTAGAGAAAAAAACTTGTAACGACTGGAGCAGCTTTCATAAGAGTAGGTACGTTAGGGAGCTAAGAGTCTTACCTGTCTCAAATCAAAATGTCAAGAGTCCTTTTCAGTAGACAGTCTGAGACCTTCCTGTCCTAAAAAAGATGTTCTCTCTCTGGGGAAGCTGTCCCTCTCCTCTCTGACTATATTTATACAACTGAATGCCCTGCCATGTACCCCAGGGCTGAACCTCAGCATGATTTCTCTTGCTTTGCTTCCTCCTGGTGGGAGGCTGTGTTGAGACCCATGTGGGATGTTTCCTCCCCAGCCTCTCCCCGTGGCCTGCTCACAGCGGCCGAATTTGGGGGATGCCTGTCCTGTGTGCACTGGGACAACCTGCTGCTCTGTGTGCAGGGGGCTGCCCAGCGCCTTCCCTGGGGTCCTACCTGCAGCACAGCAAACAAACCCCAGGAGCTGCTGGAAAGACCCTGGCAGAGAGAGGATCTGATGCCTTCACACATCAAAAAGGCTCAAATATCATCAGATTTAAAAGAAACTCTGTTCTTGGCAGATTGTGTTAGTGTCCTGGGGAACATACACCCTGAATGCTACTGACAGTGACCACTCTGCGAGCTGGGAAAAGGCTGTTTGCAGGAAACCTATGTCAGGCTTTAAACAGAGCTCAGATCATGGTGCAGGACTGCAACCCCAGCATGACCAACCAGGGCGCAAGCGCAGACAGAAAGGTCTGTGCTCTGTGCGCCTCTGCCACGCCACACACCCTGGGTATGCCCACTGCTTTGGCCTAGAAAAGCACACTCAGTTCAGTGGATGCAGCTGTAGCAGAAGTGGGAGAGAGCCGAATCCTACATCTCTCATTTTGTCTCTGGAGAGTTTTGGACTGTATCAGTGCTCAGGAAAGGTGGTCGTGAGGGGGATTTTAAACTTTCTTACCAGGGAAAAGAGAGGCAGAAGCCCTTTACTCTCTCTCCTGCTGGCTGGAAACACCCCAGAAATTATGTTTGGTGCAGGAGGGTGAGGACAGGCACCAGGTTTAGTCCCTTGCAAAGACCAGATCTGAGAGCGCAGCCCCCAGAGTACCTTGGTCCTGACCCAGCATCTTTAGCCCAGGAACACAGAGGGCAGTCAGGCACTTGGAGCTTTGAGCCAGGCTTACCTGATTTTCCATAGTCACATGCTGCACAAGCCTCCTCTTTCTCCACTGAGCCTCACAGCAACAGGTTGAATGAGGTACACACATCTCATGGTCAGGAGTGGCTGCACTGAGTGTTCACAGTTGTCTTGGAAGGACTCCACGTAAATGCACCGTATCTAATAGTAGAGTCACTCCCTCAGTTCCCATGCGTTATACCTCTCTGTATCTGCCACTAAAGAGAGAATATTGTGCTTGAAATGACCTATTATTGTCTCAAGTGGATGTTATCTGTACACCATGGTCTGGAGCACGTAAATCAGCAGTGTGAGTTCCTGGGATGATGCTTCATCCCTGCACTCCCTGGGAGAAGCACTGCGCCTGATTTCATCTCTGCAGGCACGAGCATTCTGGCTGTGTCTTTTAAAATATGTGCAAATTCATGTTGTGTTTTTTTCTGGTTTAACCCTGTTAAACCAGAAGAAGAGAAATACTGCTCTGGCTTTGCTCCCTGGCCTGTAACAGTTCCTCTTTGCACCACATAATCTCATTTTGTTGCATTAACATGCACACCAGTCAGGAACCCAAAGAGATCTCCTTGGCAGCTACCCAGCACAGTGCATGTCCCCAGTTTGGGGGACCAGCTGTGCTTGTGGTGACCCCTTGGTCTGGGGTTTTGTCTTAGGTTGGCTGGGCAATGTGCTGCCTGCAGCTGGCACTTGATCTGATGGCTCACAGTGCTTAGGAAGAGGTGACCTCAGGGCATTTGGTGGTGGACTGGACTCTAAGAAGCTCAGCCTAGACCATGCCTAACTTGTCCGTGATGCATAAAACAAGAGGTTTGGCTCAACAGATCTAACAGTCATTTTCTCTCCAGAGAGCCCACAGCTCAGGCCAGGGCCACATCTGAAAAAGGTGCTCGCATGCAGATAAGGGATAATGCACAAACCAGGCCTTCAACCAGTGGTCTGGAAAGCTGAGGTCCTTCCTTGTTCCTTGACTGCAAATAGAACTTTTGTGTTGTCTTTTTTCCCTTTTTCCCCCCTAGCTCTGGCCTCTTTCAGATCCTTGTAGTATCTAATGAGAGCCAGCTCCTGCCATCCCTTACTGCTTCTCTGAAGCTCTGATGCGCTTGGCTGAATTACGTTACCATCTGTAATAAATAAAGTGATTTCTCGTTCTGCGTTGTGGTCTCTGTATTGGTGTGATGGAGGTAGACTAGTGAAACTTGAGAGAAGTTGCTTGCACTCGACACTGCAAAATTTCAGTAGACAATAGTTAAAGGAAGGAAAACCCAGGCCTCATCAGTTCCTGTGAGAAATACTGAAAGCAAGCTCCTTGTAAAAATGAACAGCAGTGAAGTGTGTAGATATTGTTATTGGGTAAATGCTGTGCTCACAGGAAAAATACTGATGCGCAAAGCTCAAAAGGGGAAATTTGATTCACCAAGCCTCAGGAAGGTCAGATTTCTGGGCACTGCCTCTTCAGAACTTTTCAATTTTCCGTATACAGTACCTAAAATCACTACACGACAGTTGTGATGAAGGCCTGTAATAGCTGCATTTTGTCATGACTGTCATCTCTTGAAAATGACCTCACCTGCTCTCATTTCTGGGGCTGTTGCTTCCTTTTAATATTCCCTGATGCTGCAGAGATCTGGATAAATGGAAAGGAGGAGGTGAGCTGGTTTAGGCTGCTTTGGGCATTTAATATCTGCGTTTTCCCTCCTCCTGAAAAGATGAGGGGTCTCCTCAGACTGTGCAGCAGAATGCAACAGCAGGGATCTCAGAGTCTCCTTATTCCCAGGCACCTGCTGCAAACCATCGCTGACGGTGGATGAGTGGGTCAGGAGGTGATTTTGGTTTAGGTTAGGCACAAAAGATGGTCCCTGTTGTCTTTAACTGTAGGTGCAGCTAAGGAGCAGGGGCTGGTGTGTGGCAGTGGGGCTGAAGGCAGCCCTGATCTGGCAGGAAAACTCAGCAGAGATCCATGCTCATCCTCTCCTGCACGGAGGGGAGGAGGCATCACCCGGTTTGTCCCACTGTAAAACTAGCAGGGCTGGCTACTGACTGCAAAAAGTCTTGTGTTGCCGTAGACACTGAAAGGTAGACCCAAATGCATGTTCACCTGGGTATCTAAAACTGAAAAAATCATGTCTATGTTTTGTTTAGACCAAAAGGATTTTTTTATTAAACAGACTTGAAAATGTTTTGTGGCTTCTGAAGAATTTGCCTGTAAAGTTTATCTTGCAATGCTTATTTTTGGACTTGGCTTAAAAATACCTCAGAATTTTGAGGACTGGGGCTGGATTTTCCGCTCATGTTGCTTTTGAGAAGACATTTTCACTGCAGTAAAAGCTCTCACCTCTGCCCTGCAGCTCTGATTCCTCCCTCTCCAGATGGGCACTGCTTTTAACCGTGGTTGCAAATAGGTTTGGGGAAGGGATTGACTGGAAAAGTGAGTTACAAAATAATATGATTGCAACTGCTTTTTAATTTTGTTTTGTTTATTTTTAACAATGGATGGAGATTTATGTTTCCTCTTATTATTTAAATTTGGAAGACCTCCGGACTATATTTCCCTGGAGCTGTACTGATGGTCAGCAGGTCTCTGTGTGCTGTACAGATTTGGCAGCACTGCTATACCAGAGGAATGGAAGGACAAAGATGGACAGGCTACCTGGGGGTTGAGCTGGATGTCTGGAGCCCTAGGCTTATACTCTAACTCTGGGCTTCCCAATGCGGGTTGCTCAGGCTCCTGGGTGGTTTTCTGGAGGTTACGGGGGCTCTGTACCCCAGACTGGAAAGCACCAATTGCAGTGGGCAGGTGGAGGAAACGCTGTGGCAGTGCTTTCAGCTTGACCAGAGCTTCATCTCTTGGCCGCTGCTGAGAAAGGGAGTGGGTGTCAGACTGAGCAGAAGGGGAGGGGATGTCCGCGCCTGGGTGAGGAGGTAGTTTCCAAGGATGGGTGAGAAGGGGAGGGTGGAGAAGGGGGTGTCCAAGGCTGAGAGAAGAGAGAGGTCTGGGAAAATTCACAAGGTGCTCAAGGAATCCTTGGAGGAAATGAAAAAATTAGGGGTGACTTTGCTCCAACAATGAGGGGACAGTTCCTGTAGTGCTGGTGGAGTGATGAGCTGCCTGAAGTCCTGCAGACAAAGAAATGTCTCTATTATGTAGAAGCAGCCACTGTTGTTGGGCTGGTAACAATGACAGGTAGATAGCGGATGTGATGAGATGTAGATAGGCGATGTGGTGGGTTCCTGGGTGCCAGGGTTCCTGATAACATTCTGAACTTGTTCTGCTTCCAGAAGCCATCCCAGCAGTTTGCAGGGAGCAAGGCACATGGGGCCCGATCTGGGAACCCCTCAGCATGATAGCACTGGGAACGCAGAGGAACCCTTTTTCTCCCAGAGGAGCTCTGCTGCCAACGCTGGAGCAGGGCGCTGGCGCAGGGCCCAGGGCTGCAGTGATATAACGTGCTTTGGGGGGGCCGCTGCAAAGCTGCGAATGTTGCATCCACTGTGGGCATAGTCTTACTCAAGATGACTCTAACTGAAAGAAGATGATGAATGGAAAAAAATCCCCCTTGTGTTTTTCAGCATAGTGAACTAAGAGGATCATACTGTGCAGCCAGTTTCACTTTCTTTGATATAGGTCAGTCTTGTCCGTGCACTGAAGGCTCGAGTCAAGAGCAACCAGAGCGCCGAAATATCCCTTCCTACCCCTTTCCATTCTGCTCACACACATACACTTCCAAAAAGAAATTTAAATCACAGTGAGGTCAGGATGCACTGTTATAGTAGCCTCTAGCAGACTACAGAGTTTTTACAAGCCATGCAATCAGCTTATAAAAACTGAGAAAGAAATTTCTCTAAATATCATCTATCTTACAGTTGAAACAGGGTGTGCACAATACAAGTGAAATTTGCCTAGAGGATAGGAAGAAGCTAATAATCCTCGCTAGGCTGTCCTCCGTGGATGCTGTAGGATGCCACCAGTGTCACAGAGCCCTTCACCACTCTCACTCCAGGTTCCTTCTTGTGTTCCCCCTATCTCCTTAGTTAGTTGGTGGCTGCTTCTGGGATCTGTGTTCACCCTTCGGGCAGTTAGCTTCTTTCGTTTTCTAATGGACGTCTCTGTGCCACTTTTCTCTCAGCTGCCCCTCCCCATAACCCATCCTGCTGTCCACATGGTTTTCACTGAGATTGCAGATCAGGTCTGGGAAACACGAAAAATGCAGAATCTGGGAAAAAAGAATGGACAGTTGAACCATGAGTAAAAGTTATATCCTGTCGCAAAAAAAATCCTGTGTGTCAGTGTTGGTTATTCCTTACATTCGCCCTTCCAAACCCACACATCCCTCACTCTCCTTTTGGAGATACTTTATAGGACTAAGACATATGAATGTTATATGGGAGGAAAATCTGAAGGACTTAAAGAAGTTGCTGGAAGTTTAGGTTTTAAAAGGCTAAATCTGAAAGGTGGGCTGGAAATCTAAAGGAGAATTTTTCAGCAGGATCTGCCTCTGCCAGGGTGGAAGTCAGTCTCCCTTGGGCTATCGTGAGCCAAGACCGTGGAATATGGCATGTGGCAGAGAGGAAATGTGTAGTACAGAGCAGTTCATGCCTGGAAGAGGGGTTGCTCATTGATGAAGTAAACATAGAAAGGGGCATAGATAGAGGTGCAATACAGATCCCTAAATTTCAGCAGCAATCTTCTTTTTGAGGGGGCTGAGAGCCCACTTGTCTGCCCATGGGCTTTCGTTTTGCCCCCCCTGCTTGCATCACTGAACCTGTTTTGTTACCAAAGGTCTCTTAAGGGATGTTCCAGGCAGTGCTTTGCTGGCCGAGGGTGGCTGATGCAGCCGGGGGGGACAAGCGTGCTCCATGCTCCGGGGAATTCCAGATGACACTGCCTGCCAGGCACACGCTTGTCCCGTGCTGCCAGACCCCGCTTCCTTCTCCTCTTGCACAGCTGTGAGCTTCATTAGGTAGCGATGTCTACAAATCACTCCAGTGTTAAAATGCAGAGCAGGGGGAATTCCAGCAGGATGAGGGCTGCCAAGTTCCTCGAGTTTTAACGATGCAGTCCGAAAAAGAGCCCCTTCTCTGGTCAAGAACTAAAAATACAACTAATGCCAAGATTCAGGCAATTAAGTGTAATGCTCAAGAACTTTAAATCACTTGTTTACCATTTCTTTTGATGCGCTTCAAGGTGTAACCAGAGAAGGCAGAGATCAGCACATGGATTGGGATTGCTGGAGCTGAGTCTGCTGACTTTTCTGCTCTGTGATTTACTCCTCTCTCTGGCCCACACGCCATAATGGTTGAGGGCTAATATATTAATCTGTGTGAGAATTAAGGGCTGTTAAGTGGTTAACTGCTGTGATCATTCAGGGAGAAAGATTAGGTTTTAGTCTAGGCATCTGGATTTGAATTCTACTTCCACCCAAAAGTCTTGAGCGTGACCTAAAGCCTGTCATAGCTTTGATTTTCATTTCTGGGCATCAGCATTTTGGTGCCTGAAGATAAAGGAAGTTCAGGGGTTTCTTGCACTGGAAGTGCAAGTTTCTTGCTCTAGAAAGTGCAGTGCTTATTCGACCTGAAGAAATTAAGGCCTTTTTTAATTTTTCTATCTAGACACCCAAAATGACTAGTTCCTTTTTGAGAAGCACCAAACGTACTCAGGTGACCAAGGCTGTATTTCTGGCTGCACAACCGGCTTTCTGAGTAACGATGAGTAATCCTATGACCTCCTGGTGCCTTAGTTTTCCCACAGGTAAAATGGGAGTAATTACACTGTCTTCCTTTGTAGAACACTTTGAGAGCTATGAATAAAATGAGCCATATTAGATACCATTCTTTAGACATTATTAATTATTCTTTGGCTTCACTTGTATAATGTGGAAGTGTTTTCCTCGTAATTTTTCTCTTTGCATCAAAGTTTCCTAAGTACTTTGCTAGCAGGTCCTTTAGAGGGATATATCTTGTGAAAAAGCAGCAAAATCTGAGGCTTACAAAGAAAGACTTCTGTGGCCTCATCTGCTTATCCACTGACTGAGGGCTACAGACTCAGTGATAGAAAATTGTACATCATTGATAGACATGTGGTGGGAAGAAGCAGAAACCAACACCTTGTGACTTTGGCAACAAGCAGAAAAAAACAACTCCAAATAATTTTGCTCATCCCTACTGTGAAAAATTTCTTCTCACAAGAATTTACTCTGTGGCTTTATGCCAACTTCAAGCCATGAAGTTCAGCATCTATAAACCACACCAGTAGTTTCTGAGAGCTTGCACACCGTGCGGGAGAAACACAAACCGCACCAGAACTCCAGCTTCCAAGGAAAACTAAGGACAATTGTAAGTGCTTGAATCTCTTGTAACCCAACCCAGAAGCTTTACTGAGATATTTTATTCATTTCTGGTTTCCCCATAGAGTCTGCTATTAACCTGTGGGCAGTTCAGAGTGTCAAAGCTCCAAACCTACTTTGCATGAAAAACCAAAGATAACCACACTATCTCTTGGTTGTGACAGTCTTTTTTATTTAGGGAAGGAGGTTGCTAGACTCACCCATGGTGCTTGAGCTGCACCTTGCACCAAATCTGACCCAATATCAGTGAAAACAGGTGGCATCTGCCTTTAAGGTTAAAGCTGCAGAGGAGGGGCTGTGCATGCTCTGTGTCAAACCTAGGTCTTGCTTTCCTCAGGAGCTTGTGCCTTTTTCCCAGGAGTAAGTCCGACTGAGCGGTTTGGTTTTGGCCCTTTCTAAGAAGGGTTATTTGCAGTGAAAGGTGGCTTTTTGGATGAGAAGCATTGCTGCATTGCAATAGTTGAGTTTTCTGTCATTGTTTTTTGGTGTGGAAAGTGGTTTGGGTTTTGGTTTGTTTTGATTTGGGTTTTTTGGGTGAAGGTTAACATTCCCAGCCTCCTGGGAGACACTCACATTGAGTGCTGTGTGGGCACAGCTACAGGGCCACGTTGCTCTCATTGCCATATTTTGCCGAGATCTTGCTCATCAGTGTGATGGCAAACTGAATCATCTGGGATGCAGTTCCACCCTGGTGGGCTGTAACACAGCACTTCGGGGGAAGTGATCAGGAGGCAGCAACACAATCAACATGCACAAGGTCTCAGCCCACAGAGGGAAGCTGGAAAATGCTTTCACCTGGAGTCTGGGCTGCTCTTGCTTCAGCAAAATAAAAAGGATGGAGCTGGGCAGCCTCTTAGTGGGAGTGTTGCTGGCTGAAACTTGTCCTGGGATTCAGTGGTGCAGGAGCAGTATCCTAGCACTGTGCCAGGAAGTCCTGTGCTCTTGGTGAGGTGCTGCTTCTCAGAGAAGCGATTTAAATTGCTATTTCTTTTATTTAATAATTTCCTGGTGATTTTCAAAGGAGGGGGCTTATGGGTGTAATGTCCTATTCAGCTTGCAGTTTGATGGGGGTTATAAAGCTCTCTGTAGTTCCAACCTGGTGCAGTTAGTGCTCTCTGATGCTTGTGGCAAGCTGCCTGACAAACATTTCAGCGCTTAATGCAGGGAATTAAGCATATAGTTTGTAGGATTAAGGCAGAGGGCAAGCTAGACAAGAATTACTACCATGCTTTGTCCTGTCATAGTCAGTGGCTTGGTATAACAGGCTGTGTTCAGTAGTGTTATCTCCTATGATGCACCTTAGGATGAATGTGGGTAAAAAGGGATGTTTTTCAAATGTTTGTTAAAAAAAAAAAAGCAGTTGGTGGGAGCAATTTGAACAATGCAAGCTCCTGCTATCTTGTGATTAACTTCAGGCGCTTGGGGATTATTTTACTGAAGCTAGAGTGTTTGCTGATGTGGGAAAAGACAATTAATTAAATTAAGAAATTTATGCATAGATCTTGCTTAGGCTTTAGCTGTTATTTTCTCATGAAAGAGCAGATTTGGGCACTTAAGTACGCTCTTTAGTAGGCAGAGTAGCCTTATGTTGAAGGCTATTTGTTAAGGAAGATGGTACTATGTTTACATTTTATTCAGAGCATAGGGAAGAAGATAGTTTAGTTTGTGTGTAGCTTTGTGCTGAGCTGAGGTTGGTTTTCTTGTGGCTTGACAGCTCTTTCTCACCTGAGAGCAGGATGCACCAAACTGAGTAAAAAGTAAGGCTTGCTACCTCTGTAATGCCATAGCCTTCTTTCTGGTTCCTTGCCGAAGTTGGCCACTTAGTACGGCAGCCTCCTTTGGAAATAGAATGGTATGGATAGTAAAGGTGTTACAGAGAGTGAAGGAGTCTTTCAATTTTTGCTTCTGTGAAAGCATTAACCTGGGAACTTACTTTGCTTGGCATAGGGAAACATGCCTTTTTGACCATCAAGTAAAATCTGATAATGCTTTTCTTAGAAACACTAAGCCTGCAGCTTCTTGAAGGATAAAGGTGACACAGCTGAAAATGCCTCTCTGGAGAAATTTAGACATGTGTTTAGTACAGGGATGCACCCGTTGTGTCATTAACTGGTGTGACTCTTTCCAACAGCTCTGTTAGCTTCAGAGGTGTAGAATAACAAATCTGGCTTTATCAGTCTGTGCAGCTAATTACCTCCTTCCTCTCCTGCGCTGCAGGCTGTGGGCACTGCGAAGAGTGCTTGGTTGGGGGGCAGGTTTATGAGAAATGACTTGTGCTTTGCTGCTGAATGGGACCACGGGGGCTAGAGCCATCAGGGCTGAGCTGGTTGCTTTGGCTTCTTGGGACCAAGGACTTTGTGCAGCCATGAACCAAGCTGGGGCATGTCATGGCATGCAGAAACTTCATTACACTGAGAATTTTTGAAGGAAAGGCGGCCTCTGAGGAAGATCTGTTTTGTAATAACTCTTTTTGGTAAAGTTGGTTCCTATGTATGTAGTAATGAGCTGGTATAGATGGTTGTTGCTACCTTTGCACTGAATTCCTAAAATGTGGTTTTTACCCTTCAAGTCAAGGGCAGCTGTGATAAGTGACAAATTACTGTTAAAAGCAAGGGCTTCAGTGGTTTGGGAGAACCCATTGTGGGGTTTCTCTGCCTGTTCCTGGGAGATCAGGACTGGGTGTAGGGTATAAAGCAGTGCCTGGGGTCTGTGGGTGTAGTGGCAGAGTGTGCTGGGGAGCATGGACCCCCATCAGTCTACTCCAGAGCTCGTGGCAGCATTGGTTCCTAGCTTGTATAGCAGGCTTTAGGCCAGATCTGTTCTGGGTTTCAATACGCCACTCCTGAAAGTACCTTACCAGACTGAAAGCTTGAAAGTAGTAATTTCTAGTACTCTGTGGGATAACTGCTGTTCTCGGAGGAGTTGTGATTATTTATTCACACGTAGTGTTGGTATGTGCTTACATCTGTGAGAGAGAGAGCTATTAGCTATGACACTTCTGAATTAAATTTTTGTCTCTGGCTGTTCACGAATTTTTAAAGGATGTTGGGTTTTTTTTTATTAATCACAAAAAGGATGAGCAAATGATACTTTCACCTATTTTAAGGCATGTTCTGGAGGTCAAAACTGCTTTGATTTCCATTAGCTTAAGAAAATTGTCTGCTCTTTTCAAAGGATGTGCAGCTCTATGCACAGCAGAAGTGAGGAAAGCCCTGATGTTTGCAGACCAGAGTCCTCCTCAAAACATCAGAGGCCATACAGATTCAGTAAAGAGAGCTACATCCCTCTCTGACAGCAGCCAGATATAGATGCTTCAGGGAAAAGTAGAGAAAAAGAACAACTGTAGTGTGGTCCTCCCACTGAAATGCTATTTTGGCAGCTTAATAAATTAGGGTCTTCCATGCAATTTGTTTAGACCGTTGTGTTAAACAGCACCAAAATGTGCCAAACCAAATGTTAGTCCAATTCCTTTTGGAATCCATTTATAGCCTTGGCTCCTTCCCCAGCCATTCCCCTGGCAGTGAGCACAGCTGTTCACTTGCATTGTGCCGAAACAACTCTCCTATATGAAGATTTCGCAAGGTGCCCCTGCCCTTGCAGCAGGAAAGATGGTCACCTGCCTTGTGCTCTAAGTTGAATGGGGAGTTTTTCTCAACTGCAAATACACTCAAGAAATTCCTCCCAATTCCCCCTGCCCCGTTTCATCCCTGAGTATTTTGACATGGGTGTAAAAGCTGCTGCGTTTGAATTTAGAAGTTGGCCAGTGGGATGAGAATGTGCAGCTGTGGAAGGCTCGAGTGCTCCGGCTTCGTCACTGCTCCTCTAGGGCCCACCTATTTCTGTGAGGCTTGTGGGAGCTTAAGGGGATAAAAATGGCCAAGGTAATTAGCAGATCTGTTGGAAATCAGCCGGTCAGGCCCAGAAACTGTTGGAGGTGAGAAGACAGTAGGCAAGTAGATAAAATCTGATGTGATGGAACTTACACCCAAAGAAAACAGAGC
>NW_010243092.1:0-19508 GCF_000690775.1 Eurypyga helias | reverse complement strand
AAAAAAAAAAAAGAAAAGAAAGCCACAAAATCCACACATCGCTCAGCATAAAACAGTGAGGCAGCAGCTAGCTGATGTACTGGAAGCTTTGCATGAGGGCAGCAGAGAGGAACTGCCAGTTATTTTTGATTTTACAGTTATTTCAGTAGCTCTGTCCTAGCACCCGTGGGTCGCTGTCCCCTGGGGCTGACCCCCAGGGAGCTGTGTCCCTCACGAAGGCCTCCAGCTGAGCTCTGGGGAGATGCAGGGGGCTCTGCCCCAGACCTGGAGTCATGGGGGCAGGTGGGAACACAAGTGTTCGGCTGCAATCCTGGGCCAGCGCATGAGCCACTTCTAAGAAGAAAAACTAGGGATTTGCTTTCCTAGTTTCAGCCTGACTTTGGTATAATATTAATGTTATATA
Source organism: Eurypyga helias (assembly GCF_000690775.1). Classification (NCBI taxonomy): domain Eukaryota; kingdom Metazoa; phylum Chordata; class Aves; order Eurypygiformes; family Eurypygidae; genus Eurypyga; species Eurypyga helias. The sequence continues at coordinate 19,105 of NW_010243092.1, read as the reverse complement.
CTATTACTGTTTCCTATAAATGAACCTAATGAGGAGCCATCCACATCCATGACCATGGTTCCTGTTACCTGGAAGCCCTTCAGGGAGCCGCTCAGATACGACAAAGCCCCATGATTAACTGACCATTCCAAGAAATGTGTTCTCCCTCCCCTCTCAATCCAGCTGGATACCAGTTGCATGCACATGTGTGCCTTGCAATAGGAATTTCATTAGCAAGGATTAAATAGACTCCTCCTTCCACCCAGCCCCTGGTGTAAGACGAAAAGGAAACCCACAAGCTTTTGGTTTTGCGAAGTGTGTGATGGCTCTTGTTGAAGCTAATGAAGAAAACACACAGTTTGGGAATTACGCTTATATCCTCTCTAGCTACATGTAAAACCACAGTGTCAGAAGCTCTCATCAGACAGTGTGACAGGTCAGCATGTGACTACAAACACCACTGCCAAGACACATGGGGTTTGATCCTCTCAGTAGGGATGGACACACGGGCTTGCTCAATGGTAATAAAGATGCTTTTGTCTTGTCCAGCTGGAAGCAGGACTGGTTGGATACCCCATGAGAAAGCTGGCTGTCATGTGATTTCCAGACCATGAATTTCATATTGCATTATCTGGCGTGACATTAGAGAGAGGACCGAGTCCTGCTCTAAGCTTCTGGGGCATTCATTGGTTTACTGCACCTGGCCCAAGCTCTGAGGACAGTCCACTCTCAAGTGTCCCTGGGTGAGCACCCAGGGAAAACAAGTAGCTGGTAGATGATCCACATTGTGTGGATGGCTTCTCTAAACGTAGCTGCGTAGCATCACTGTAGAACAACAACCAAGTATTTGGGCTCTGTGGAAAACACAGAGCTTGAACTGTTAAGCAGTAGCTGACAGACTTCTGAGTACCAGTTGAACAAGAAGGTGTCAGCACTGTCTATCAGTAGGTAAGACACAAAATCTCCCAAGGAATCAGAGACTTTGAGCTTCTTTTGGTGGGCCCTTTTCTGATCCTCAGCTCACACCTTTCCTTTCCTCCCTCCTCTGTATGGACAAGCAGCACACTCTCCCAGAAACTACACCACAGCATAAATCCAGTGTACTCACCTTGAAGCTCTCCATAGCATGACCTGGCACGTGATGTTAATACATTCCACCTGGAGGCACCAGGTTTCCTGACAACCTCCCTGATGATGGTATTATGCTGCCCACTGCAGGTTCCTCATCTCCTGGAGAAACGGGGCTTCCAGTCTTCTCATGCAGGTAATCTCATCCAGTGCTTCCTTCCATGAAGGGAATTGTCTTCATTACAGATCCAAAAGACATTCAAAACAGCACGTGGATGCAAGTGAGCTAGAGAGGGATCTGAGCTCCTGACACCAGCAGAGCCTTCACTATCCTGCCAGACATGTAGGTGGCAGGATTTTCTTAAGGTTTTGGAGACTCAGTGAAGAAAATGAGTGTGGTGGGATTGCCAGGCCACTGCAGATTCAATTCCTGGTATTCTTTCCAGCATGTGCTTGCAGCCTCATCTCTGGCCAGTCTTCTGACAGGTCGGGAAGCAGATGATGCTCCAAACCCACCCCCTTTACCCTTACTCCCTTCATCATCTCCCTCCACCAAATGTGCACATCTGCCCAGATGTGTACTTGCTCTCTACAAGGTTTACTTCCAATGCACACAACATCCTAGTGCTGCAAACAATCACCTATGATGTTTCTCTTTAGGCACGACACTTCCTTAGGCAAAGAGGAGAGAGGAAGTGAAGGGGTCTCAACTCCTGCTGCTTGATATCACTGCCTTGTAGTTTGCTGTCAATCCTTGTAGTATGTCATATCCACATGTAAAACATCTTCCCAGGTTCTTTTTTGCCCCATGTCTTGGCTGCCTGAAGGTGCTGCAAAAGAACTGGAAAAGCTAACCCTGAGCAAATGTTGAACAGGTTTTCATCGCTTTCTTTTTTGTTACAGAAAATAAAAAAAGAGTTCTGACTTCAAAATGCCCTTGTGAAAACATGATCTGTGGTTAGACCAACACACCAAGTCACAACCTCTCTGCCTTGGAATAACCTCTCAGCCCAAGACACGAGCACAGAGCCAAGAGCCACCTGAGATGGCAACACTGAGCAGGATCCATCTGCTTGCTTGGAGACACACGCCTCCAGGATGACGTGCAGTCTTCGGTGTGATCAGTTCAGCAGCAATTCAGTGTACGAATGATCAGAGAGGTGGAATCATGCTGCAGAGCAGAATTAGGGACAGAAGAAGAGATGGGTGATGGCTGATGCTTCCCACCATGGGCAGTGCCCAGGAGCCCTGCTGTTGCTGCGTGTGTATAGTGGAAGAGAAGAATGAAGTGAAGCAAATGTAAACTCAACTTATTTTTGCCTTTCTTTCTCTCTGTAAGCATCTAAGCGCTGGTTGCCTTGCTGGGGCTGCTGGGTCGCTGTGTCTGGAGATGCTTGCTCTCACCGGAGCAGCTGCCTGCCAAGAGCTGAGACACTTCGAAGTTGCATAGCCCCAGCCCTCATCAGAAGGAAGCATCTCATCACTGTCTCTAGCAGGGATGCGGTGCCAGCCAGCTGGCAGCCTCATTTGTTTGAAGTCCAACCTTGTCCCTGCTTTGTTTGCTTCTTCTCATGGCAACAGACAAGCTGCGTAGAAGGTTTTTCACCCACATGCTTTACCTGATAACAGCCTTGAACCAGCATCTGTTTGCCTGGAGGCACAACTCCTTGCTGCTAGTTGGGACTGATTTCTTAAGAATTGTTGCTAAATGATGTCACTTTGAAATGAGCTTGTGTCAGGAAGTGTCTGTGCTACCTAAACTCCAAAAACTGCTGAAACTTGCTACCAACGGTATCCAAAGGGATACAGGGACAACCAGAGATGTTGAACATGTGGGATTTGTCCCTAACTCTGCTTAGATGGCACTAGGCAAGTCTTTCCTGATGAAAAACTTCCCTGTCCTGGGGGAGGAGGAACAAGGATGCAGGGGTCTGCTTGCTGCTCACTCGGGTATCCCTATGTCTGCCCCTCTCCTGCCCATGGGAAGGCTCCCGCTCTGCTCTCTGCCATGACTGCGTGTGCAACGCCTCTTCTCCTCCACGGTACGTGCCATGCCTGGCACGGCTGGGCTGTGAGCTCAGCCGCTCAGCGCTGAAGAAACAGCAAAATAATAACAATGGCTGGGTAATCACAACATTATCTGGCTCATCTCAGTCAGCGTCTGCAGCTGGGGCTGCTCTCTCCAGGCCAGCATCGCTTCTGCACACCCGCTCACCCTGCCCTTGCTGCTGCGTGGGCTGGTATTGAGAGGGTAACAGCACAGCTCTGGCTGCGGAGCTGACAGTGGTGGGAAGATGTGCTCAGCTGCTTCCTCAGACTTTGAGTCTTTAGCAGCATTTGACTTAGAAATGCGGCTATTTCAAAGCCTTGTACAGAGCTAGTTCAGGCATGGGAAATCCCTGTGACTTCTAGGTTGGGGTTAGCTCTTGCAGAACACTCAGAGCATCTTTTATACTTCATCTTCTCCAGCTGTTGATCAGATGTTAATGAGTACCAAAGAGCAGCTCACACATGACTCTAGCAAAATGGGCTCGGCGAATAACAGGATTAAAGTGCAGCTGGGCTAATCACAGCACAGACAGGGCTGAGCTGCAGGTCTGGGGCTGTCTGACCCTGGCAAGGAGGATGCTTACCCACAGAAATGTCACATGGATGCTGCCAGGGATTGGCAAGGGGACCTGATCCTGGCTGGGGTCAGTGGGCTGTAGCAGGGGAAATCGTAAGGCCCTTCACAGGGTGATTTTTTTAAAACTGTGTACTTTTTTAAGATTGGACCAGAGATCAATTAGACACTGCAAACATTCTTTGGACAACAGTGTTGTGGCCAGATGTCTACCAGGTGTTGTATCAGCACAGGTGCGAATCACCAAGGGTCGCAGCTTTGGCCAGACTTGCCCATCTCCAGTATTCAGCACTGCACAGCATCGTGTTTTAACTCTTGGTTGGAGAGTCGGAGTGTTACTGCATCCCCCTCCATTGATGTTATTGTCATGGAAGTAGAGTGATCCAAGCTACAATACCATTTTCAAACACTTTTCTAATACGTTTTGGCCCTGACCATGTTGGGTGTGGGACAAAAGGCAAACACGCAGTCACGCACAGACACACACTCCTACGTGTAGACACCCTTCGCAGACTCATGTTTCTCGCTGGCTGATGAACAAGGGAGCAAACGATTTGAGGGAATGTAATTTAGCACCAGGACCTAGCGAAGCGCAAAATCCCACCCGGTGCCAAGGACTTGTGATTTACGCTTTTGTTCCTGCAACAACAGACAGAGGCAGAAAAAAAAAAAAAGAGAGAGCTTTGCCGGATTTTCCATCCCCTGCCGAGAAGTGAATGCCTAGTGCCGAATGGCAGCCAGTATTCACAGCAACACCCACCTTTAAGCACCAGTGCTATTGCCAACTCCTGCAATGTTATCACAAGCCTCACAGCGTTCGCTTTCCTTTCTTAAAGCCCCAGCTCCTGGAGTCATGGGACTAAGCAAATATCTCAACTTTTGATTTTAATAGCAGTTTCTATCTTCATTGATAAGAAGAAAAGCTTGTGAGTAGGACAGGTTCAAACCTACACAGAAAATAAACCAGTGTATCTACTTCAAATCTGGTAATTTTTTAAGCCAGTGTTATTTGGAGGAAGGGTTTTGAACACTTTGGAAATCAGAACCTGTTAGCAGCTGAAGGAGACCCTTAAAAAGCTAAAAAAAGTCTCATCTGACAAGATGCTGCAGAAGGAAAGTAAACTTCCGACTAGACTGAGTTTTCATTGCTTTATCCTGGCAGAGAGATCCGCAAAGGGACAACATTTGGGTTCAGTAGCTGACGTAAAGCACCTTTTGTGTCAAGAGCAAACATTAAAATTCAGTATATGAAGACTGAGAGTCCCTAGAAAGAGGATTAAGCTCAGTAGATAACCATGCTTCTGTTCCAAGCTTAGACTGGGTGGATGGTGTTCTTCTACCAGTGCTCTGGAAGGAGGAGGTGGGGGATCTGCATGTAAAATTATTTTGCAGTGCTTGCTGTAGGAAGCCTTGTGTTGAAGTCCTACAAAGCAGTCAGAGGGATGGACAGATGTCCCCAAACTCACAGCCCCCAGAACCCTATGCATTACCTGCTCTGGCTCTCCTTTTTCAATTGCAACTTATATAGATCTGGAGCTGCTTCAATTTTCTGTACTATAGGGTGCTAAAATCCATTTCAGTGTAAAGCAAGTAATTAAGAGCAATAATTATGCAGATGTCCTCAGAGTGGGGCCATCCCCCATTTTGCTGCAATTTTTAATCATTTTAAGTTGAAAAAGCTTGTATAATCCTTGAACCCATGTACAGCTTTAAAGTACAAAATGGGATGCTTTAAAAGACCGTGGTGATAAATTGTTCCCATAAATGATGAGAAATGTTTAAATCAATAAAACGTTTGTTTAGATGTCCATATGGAAGAAAGATACAGTCTGTTGCTCTTCATATTGGATTGATCCCACTGTGTTAAATTACAGCTGGCTACAGCCCTTCATCGTTTACTGCACAGCTTGACAAGCATGTAAAATATTCACACTGAGCACAAAAATTTTGTGTGTCTGATCTCTGCATTGTCCTTGTCACTTCCTCCCAGCCAGGGCCAAATTAAAGGCTGCTTAATATGGGGGGAAGCTTGCTGCAGCTCTCCCACAAGCCTTTAGCCGCCTCACCCAATATCCTCTCGGATGGCCCAGGGGAGCAGGCAGCTGGGGAGCAGATGCAGACAGCCTTTGACACGTGACCACGTCTCTGCCTATCGCCCTAGCATTTAGGGTTTATCAGCTGCTCTGGGCTGTTGATCACAAATACATTAATATAACAGTAACGTGGTCTTAAAGGAGAAGCTGCTGTTGGAAGGTGCCTGGTCCATGCTCTTGAGGGTTATGGTCACAAAAGCGATGGAGGTGGTGGGAGAAGCAACCAAGAGACCAAAGGGGGAGCTGGGAGTTCTGGGTGCTGCTCCCACCCAGTATGAGTGATGCTGGCCATGGCACTCATCTGGCTGTGCCTCTCCTCCAAACACAGAGCAGTGCGGGACGTTCCCCGTGGGGATTGCAGAAAGAGGCCAGAAAGGCCGGTAATGGCAGCTTTTAAAGGCACCTGAAATACTACAGCCAAAGGACGTGTGATTGAGAGTAATAATTCTGGGTAGAAATGGATCTTGAAACTGAAGATGTGCATGTGAAAGCAGCTGCCTGCACATCCCACTGCTCTGTGGGACCAGACGGGCCTGTCACTCCTGCTGCAGGCAGCACGGGCAGAAATGCGGGGTGAGGCAGGGAGGTCCTTGGGAGGAAAAGGTGGCTCCTAAAAGCCCCATCCCTCAGAGATGTGCTGGTGGAAAGAGGGCAGCCCTTGTACTCCGCTCGAGGCTTGCTCCCTACTGAGGATGGGTAGAGGAGTGTTAGGGAAGGAGCTGGCCTGGCACCCACGGTTCTGCCCTGTGGTGCGGTGCCAGAGCTGGGGCTGACCCGCAAGGCTCGGAAGAGAGCTCAGGTTGGGCACAGACACTGGGAAAGGTCTGCAGCAAGGGTCCTGGCTGCTCAGCCCCAGAAAGTAGCACATGGCAGGTTCACTTCAGGAACTTGGACCAAGCCTCATCAAACCTCTCCTTGGTCACATTTTGGATGTACCAAAATCGCCCTGTTAGTTCAGGGGTCCCGATGAGTGCTGTCGTGCCTCCTGCAAACTCACTTCTCCTTCTCTATCTCTTGCTTTTCCCATGTGAAATGGGGTTGTGTACCCTGCAAAGCCTCGTTATTGATGCAGGCAGCCCCATCAGAGCAGGGAGAAAAACAGCAAAAAGAAACAAAACTGATGTCCTGATCAGAGCCGGCAGAGGCCACTGCTGTATGCTTTAAAAATAACTCCAGGCTGAGGCCTCTGGCATGGTCTTAACTCTCAAACATGCTCTTCGCTCCGGCGTGTGTTTTTCTTTCTTCTCCGTGGTGTCATGTCTTGGCTCCAGGATCCCCAGGCTTGTTGCAAAGCATTGGGTGAGAGCCACGCATTCTGCTCTCTGCAAAGGGGTGATGTAAGTGGCTGTGTCCCTCCCTTCCTCGCCTCCAAACTCACCATCGTCACCAGACAAACCGTCAGTAACCAGTGCTAGTAAATGCAGGCTCCCAAGGGGATACTGCGCTCCAACCCCAGCTATCATTAAGGCAGTGTGATATAAAGACTCTCTACAAGAAAGCAAGCAAAATGAAATCTGGAGTCTCTCGGACATGGTAACCTCAAAAACGTGGCCACCTTTCAGCAGGGCATGAATACTCTGCCTTTGTCCCCTCTGCAGTCCATGGCATCTGCCCTTCCAGTTGGGCTGGTGTTGCTTTGGGCTGACGCCAGTCAAAGCTTTTAACCTTCTGTGTGTTTGCTAAGGTGATATAAAAAAAGCTGTATAGTGGACTGCACATTGAAATCCATAAAAAGATGGCTGCCCTGCTGCAGTTTCACAGCTCAGGTCTGTTTGTATGTACCCAGCGATGGAGCAATATGTGAGGTGCCTTTGATGTTTGAAATGGCTTGGATCTGGGAAAATGAAGCCGAGCTGTGCCTTTAGTGAAATAAACAGAGAGGTGACTATAAATGCCAGTTGCTACTCTTAAAAAAGGCGCCAATGTGGAAAAATAAGTAGAGCACCATCAGTAAAGTCAACAATTCTTTTTAAAATAACAATTTCTTTAAATAGCTTTCAATATATTTTAGAATAGCTTAAAATGTTTGGGTTTTTTTTAAAGAGACAGAGGGCTTTTTTCATTAGATGATGAAAGAGGGTGTTAATTTTTCAGAAATCTGGCATTTGTTCAATGCCTTTCTTTTAGATTTATGAAAACAAACTTGCTCCCTGTGCCTGTGTTTTATCCTCTTGTTACTCCCAGGACTAGGGGGAACAGAGTGCTCTCAGAGTGTACTCGGATGGGGATGTTGTGCCCCAGTCTGTCTCAGTCATAATGAAATGTGGCTGAGCACATTCAGCTCGTTCCAGCTGTTGCTACACCTCTTTCTGCTCTCCAAGTGGAAATGCAGTCATCAGAGGGTGTGTATGTGTGGGGGAGATGCCTTCCCAACAGGCCCTCTGGGATCCAGACACAGAATTAGCAGCGTTGCCTAACAAAGAAGCTTGTAGACGTGGATGCAGACTCAGTCCATCCTGGAGTACCCTAAATTTAGCATCAACCTTCTAGAATCATAGAATGGTTTGGGTGGGAAGGGACCTTAAAGACCATCTAGTTCCACCCCCCCTGCAGTGGGAGGGCCACCCTCCACTAGACCAGGTTGCTCAAAGCCTCACCCAGCCTGGCCTTGAAGACAGCCAGGGATGGGGCATCCACAGCTTCTCTGGGCAACCTCCACCAACTTCACCACCCTCTCCGTGAAGAACTTCTTGTAGGACATCAAAGGCCAGAACCTAAATGAGACTAAGTTTTACTTAAGTAAAAGTAGTTTCTACCTCAGTTTACCCATCTGTTTAGTAATTCTGACTTATTTGATTAGATATTCCAACATTTCTGGTGGCAGACTAAGAGAGTTGGGTCTGTTTAGCTTAGAGAAGAGGAGGCTGAAGGGAGGATCCTATCAGTGCCTATAAATATCTGAAGGGTGGGTGTCAGGAGGATGGGGCAGGCTCTTCTCAGTTGCGTCCAGTGACAGGAGTAGGGGCAATGGCCATAAACTGGAAAACAGAAGGTCCAACCTGAACATGAGGTAACACTTCTTCACTGTGAGGGTGACAGAGCACTGAGCAGGCTGCCCAGAGAGGTGGTGGAGTCTCCTTCCCTGGAGACTTTCCAAAGCCGCCTGGACTTGTTCCTGTGTGATCTACCCTCCGTGATCCTGCTCTGGCAAGGGGGGTGGACTAGATGATCTCTAGAGGTCCCTTCCAACCCCTTCCACTCTGTGAATCTGTGAATTATTAACTATCCCTAATGTATAGGTGGGTCACTGTTCATTTCCCATCTATGTCCTTGCATAATCCCATTCCCAGTTCAACAGATGAAAGCATGACTTCCCAACCCGCTGGCAAGATGATGCCAAGCACAGAAGCTAATCGTCCTCAGTTATCACTTTCCTTTCCATCCCTAAATAGAAAGGACGTGTGCAGCAACACAAGTATTATCTGCTCAGTTGTTTCACGTAAGCAGCTCATTTCTAGAAGAGATCAGTACCTGGCTTATCCACAGAATGTTGTGCTGCAAATAAGAAGCCCAGTGTCTCGGTCCCCTACCACAGAAAATTGGGCCCAGAGGGGACTATCAGCACTTTTGTTCCTGGGGGATATTTGTACATTTGCAGTCACTCCTTACCCACCTTGAACCGGGCAGCAGCCGGGTATATTGGGTGAAGAACTGGTGTTAACCAACTGATGCTATGCCATCAATGCTGGCACCTGAATAACTAAAGCAATAATTTAAAAATGCTTCTAACCTATAAAACCAAATATTATATGGGTCTGGCTATTGCTGCTGTTGCATCAGAGCACCAGACGTGATAGTCCGTCTGGCTCAGCAGACTGAGCCAGAGTGTGTGTCTTCTCATAACAGGGTTTTTTTCCTGAGGACACCCCTGAAAAGCACTGCTAAAAGCACAGCACGAGTGTGGGGTGCAAGCCTGGTTCAGGGACTCTGTCTAGAGCAAGCGGCAAGGAGAGACAGTGGCCAGTTGGACGGGAGTCCAGGGGTCGGGAAGTAATTGATGGGAAATTGCAGAAGACACTGGGCTCCTTATGACAGCAGGCGCAGAAGAAAGCAACAGCAGCAAGATCTGCTCTAAAAGCTTTAGAAAATAGTACTTTAGGAGGCAGCAAATTCCCTGGGGACTAATAATGCTTCCTGCTACCCTTTTTTTTTTTTTTAATTCTTTGTACTTGTTTCAACCATTGAGTCAAGCAGCTGATGCTGAGTTACGGTGGAAATTGCCCAGGGAAGCATGTGGTGTGCATGTGCACGGAGGTAATGGCTTTACCGTGACCGGCCCTGGGGGACTCGGAGCCAAGAGAAAGCTGAATAACGGATGCAAAGAAAATAGTGAGTGTGGATCACATGCAAATGGCTGTGTGGATTTCAAAGAAAAGGGTTGCAGGCAGGAGAGACAGACACAGCTCTGCGAAGTGTTAGAGAGCAGAAATCTGAGGGAAAGAAAAAAAGATGGCTATTTCATTGCTTGAGATAGTTAAAGTTCAACTGATAAAACACTACAAATGGACTCCAGGGAACTAACTGAACGAGCAGAAGTAGTGAGAGGGTGTGGGGAAGCCTGATAAATGATCTAATAGATGTTAACTTCTGTGATCCTACAAAGCCATAGTAACGAGACACATCATGCGCATCTTCCCTGCCAAACACAACCAGCTCCCTTCTCCATCCAGTCTTTCAGCACACGCTCCAGTCCGCCGGATTACACAAGCCGTACATACAGTAAAACATTGAAAACAACCAACACCCTTTATGGATGGGGGAAGGTGATGAGTCTACATTTTCATTCTCACTTTTATAACAATCATCGCAGTGCTTACGGCAAAGCAGTATTGCACAAACACCTAAACCCTCCATAGTCCGTTAGGTTTCTGGAGCTGTCTCTTGTCCTCTCTTTTTGACTTATGACAAATTATACCAGGGTGGGTAGTTGGGTGTTTGCTGTTTGTAGGAAAACCTCTCAGAGGCTTGTAGGGAATTGAATTTCCAAGTTCTTGCTGCCTGTTGTAGTGGAGACAGGTGTTGAAAGCAGCGTGCTCAGGTCTGAGGAGCAGGGAACACTATGGGTCATTCCCCAGATACCCCATCGGTGCAGACCGAGGAGAATAGCTGAAAGGATGCTGTAGCTGTAGCCGAGAAAAGGGGACTGCCATGATTCATCTGAAAGTAATGAGAGATGGGAAAAATTGTTGCCATGCAGAGATTGTAGATATCAGTTGAGGTCCAGATGTTTAGAAGGGATTGCTCTTCCGTCATTAGCCGTCACACCTTGCACAATTAAATTCTGTGTCAGAATAAACAGCTCAATATCTAAACAATCATTTGCAGAAGTAATTATCAGGTGGCGTATAGAGTCACAGTAAATGAGTAGGCAAAATCTGCCCATGGATTCGTAGTTATAAAGTAGTTTTTAAAGTACAGATTGTTTCAAAATAACCTTACATATGCACAGCTGTAAACTCCTGACCCAAAACTATTTTCTTTGCCCAGAGGTTTCAGCATTGGCTGCAATGTCTGCTTTATTCTTCTGGTTGTCACAACAGCTGACAGAATAACTCAGTTTCTCTTTTCATATTAAAGATGCTCAAAAAATGAACCGAATGTGATTACAGGAGTAACCTGATGTGGCCATATGTTAGCACAGAGAGATGAGCCTCCTGGTTTCACTTTCAGAATCAGATACTTAGTGTGGCAGGAGTGTCTGTGGTTTTACTAATTACACAGACGTAAAGGAATTACAAAAAGTTGTATTGATATTTGGATTAGTGTGTACATCAGACTAATGCCAGCGGGAGAGACCTGTTTGTCTACATACATGCAGGCTTTCAACAGCTCTTCATGACCTAATCAAATACACTGTTCCCAGTTTGTAAAAAAGGTAATTTCACTATCTTCAGTGACAAACAGCGATGTTGACACCATCCCAAGATACCTCATGCTCTGCAGGACAAAGTTTACTATGGGCACTTTTATTCCCACCTTGGTGGAATAAATGGGGGATGGTTTCAGGGATGTTGATGCTCTCCCTGTGTAACACTAAACCCTCGGCTGTTTTCTGGAGTTGGATGTATAGATGCAACAACACTCTCAGCTTGTGACAAGCAGGAGAAAAGGGATGCCAATATTTGGAAAGGTACTGCAGAAGAGAATCAATATCAAAGCAAAGGATTTTGAAGGGCATAGTTATGGAAGAGAAACACCAACAAATCCTGTGTCTATGTAGCGTCAAGGAGTTTTTTTAGATTTGAGACATTTATTATGTGAGGTATTTAATCTGTTCTGTCCAGCGATCTTGCTTGACAAGGTACCTCTCCACTTTCTGGTCTGTTACTGTATGCACACAAGTTCTTGCTGCTCTCAGCTAACCCAGGCAGACAGTGGGAGGAGGGAGAAGTTAATAAAAAGGGAAATAGAGCTTTTGCTGAAGTTCTCAGATGACATGGCTATTTAATTAGTCACAAACAAATTCTCTGGGCTGGCAGGTTACCCAGGGTACCTGCTGTCACAGTCCCTGCCCGCCTCATTTCCTGGGGCAGGTACCCAGTGACACACTGAATCAGCTTTGCGAAGAGCAGAGCTCCAGTATGTCTCAGCATGGTTTAATTGCCCTGTGTTGGCAAAAAATAAAAAATAAAAGCTGTGAAGACAAAGATCTCATTAGTTGAAGTTGTCTGCTGACTGTAATGACATCCTGGGCACCTGTCAATACAGAGCTGCAGGGACGGAGGAGGCTGTTTGATCCTAATCTCTTTCTTGCCAGTCTGGATCAGTTCTGTCTCTGTTTGATCTCTCGGAGGTTTCAATGGCCAGCGCAGTGGCCCACTCTGCAGCCTGCAAGGCTGGGGATAAGTCTGCAGAAATACCCAGCTGACCTTGGAATGAGCTTTGCTTGGATTTGCTTACAGGTGGTGATCAAAAATACTATATGACGGCTGCTTAATGTGAAACAGATCCCTTCCACACAAAAGCACGTCAGTGTATGTTGCAAAACACGACCAGCCCAGCCTGGGATGCCAGAGATGCCGTATCCCATTCTTGACACAGCTGATGTAATGGGCTCCTTATCCCAAGCTGCAAAGAAATTATTGAGAAGCGGTCTAGCATTACAGAGTGAGGGGAGACCCTGACAAGCGAGAACGCCAACCCTGCAGTGTGTCCACCTCACAGCACGTCCCATGTGCTTGCTGCTAGCCAAGCCCAGGCTGCCCTGGCAGCCAGAGCTATCACGACCGACAGCAGAGAGGGAAGGGAGAAAGGATGCTGTTACCATGGCTCTCCTGGTCTGGAGAATGTGGAGAGGAGAATGTGCGTGAGACTGGGTTCTCCTCAAGAACCTCCTTTGTCAGTGGAGACAACCGTCCTACCAAAGCTATGGGCTGTTCAGAATTAACTCTTCACAGGAAGGGCAGAGGGAAGTGGTGCGGTAATAAAAGTTGATGACCAGCGGCATCATGGCTTTTGTCCTGACATTGTGCTTGCCATGCTGAACCACACTGCATTGCTGCCTGCAGGCACAGCACCCAGTGAATGCCCAAATCCTCTTTGTCCCTCCTGGCATCAGGATTTGTGGAAATATATCTTTGATTTCCTAGGATCCACATAGCATTGGTTTACAGTGCATGGTGGAGCAGCTTTCTTTTCTCCTCTTGATAACCAAAGTTACTTTAACCCACTGCCACAAGAGATCTGCACCTGACAACAAGCCAACAGTTTGTGCTGCTGAACGGAAATGTTAAATGGCCTTTTGTACTTTTCTGTAATTTGGAAGAATGTTACGCTGAGGAAAAGCACAGGGCATTTTTGCTGACCCCTCTGCACATCAGCACTTCTGGTGCAGAAGTACTAGGACCATCTGGTGGGTGTTTGTCATCTTGCAGAGCTGGGCTGACTGGCAAAGGGTGCAGAACTTGTGTGTGAGAAAACAGGGCTTCTTGACATGGGGAGAGGAACTTGATGACTTTCTAACACTGGAAATTTCAATAAAGGGAGTCTACTTTGTTCTCAAGATATGAAGCCAGCTACCACAGTCTGCTACAGGTACATGTTGTAACACACAGGTGTTGGCAGAACAGTTGGTGGGTGGCTGATGATGGAAATTCAAAGAGCCGTTTTAAAGCAGTTCATGGGCAGCCCATAGGTTTTGTGAATATGCTTGAAGGTCTGAGATGTGAGTTCCCAGGCTGCACCTGGATCTCTGTGAAACACACATGCTCCCTGTTGTCCTTGTTGAGGAAGGCCTCTCTTTTGGTACTTCTTTTTTCATTCTGCAGTGAATGAACACCGATAGGAAAAGTTTGGGCAAGTATTTGATGCAAGGTCAGGATGGGGAGGTGGCATTCATATGTTTGGACGAGCTAGAAATTTTTGCCATCATCTATTGGTTCCCAACACCCAGAGGACTCTCTCCTGTCACGTTCTGTAGCTTGGGAGGTCTCATCCAGTCCATATACACCTACAGAAGAAACCTGGATAGCGGAGGTCAGAGATGAAGCACTCATGTCCTAGACAGAAAAAAAATACTGTTGCACATCCACACTATAGATAGAATTTTGGCCTGTTTCACCCTTTGGATTCAAACAAGTATTTCCAAGTGCCCTAGACATTGACGGTATCTCTTACTGCCTCGCATAAAAAGAAAAGACACCCATCATCTCTGGCATCAGTTCAAGAGAAGCCAGGGCTGCCATATGCGTTCACATCCTGGCCACACGTGGGGATGGTAATAAATAATTGGTTGCAAATGCATGTGTTGCTTTCTTGATTAGTTGCTTTACTGTGGGATCTGCTGTATTGATTAATTTTAATCTACTTTGCATGTTATTTAGATCTGAAATTGAGTAGAGTGCAGGGGATGAGGAAACTGCTCTAATTTTTAGGGAGTATACTGCATTTGATTAATTTTACAGCCTGCATTGACTAAAAGCTTTTATCCTGGTCTGCTATCAATTTAACTCTCTGTGTTTGTCATTTTTTACTCCTGGGCTCCCACATAATTCAGTTTTGTAAATTGATTTGATTGATGTTTTCTGATACTTCAATAAGGCATAGATTTGCCTATCCCTTGCTTTGCACGTAACTGGACAGCAACCCTTGCTGAAGACAGAAATAGAATAGTATTAAATTAAAAGGTATATTGAAAAGAACAGGATGGCCAGAGCAGACGCCTGTTAACAGTGTCCTTTGAAAAAGCATGAAGCGTAAAGCTGAAGTGCAAGAGAAAACCCTCCCAGGAGGCTTAATGATAACAGTGTTTGCAGCCTGCAGGTCTCCTTTCATCCCTCCCTTTCTGCTCCATCTACCACCTACCATACAGGGCTGATTGGAGGGTGAGCCAGCAAGTACGGCTCGAGTCTCTCTGCAAACACGGTCAAATCTCCAAAGGTCTGGTGGAGGAGTAAGAAGCTGCGTGAGTTATTATTGTGATAGATACTATTATTTCTGAGCCCAGGCAGGAGGAGGGAGAAGGGGATGAAACGTCACCTTCTTTGCAACACACCTGCACACACCTCATCCCTATGGGATGGCAATGCCAATTGTGAAGCTCTTCTCGTTCTTTGGTTGTTTTTATTCCTCATTTCCATGTTAAATGCTTGGAAATTGCTGATAGAGACCTAGCAAGGCATCAGGTGCAGGTACAACACGGAGCTCACTAGGTGATTTCTTTGGTCCTGTGTATAGTTAAAGCAAATACAATGTGAAATAAGATTATTTGTTCTTGCCACAAATGCATGTGGGTGTGGTGCTGCAGGGACTGCCAGCAGAGGTGTTCCCTTACCTGCTTTCGGGTCCATTAAACATAAGTAACTGGATATTTTTGACCAGAAGGAAAGGCAGTATTTATATCAGGGCTCCCAGTGATACACGTAAGGGGGAGTTTTGAGAGCTTGGTGTCAGCACAGCTTATCAGCAGATGGAGGGGCCCCGTGACCTGCTGGATGTGCCTCACCAATTGAGCAACTAACTAAAATGACATCTGCATGAGCAACTGATAAGCACTGCCTCTCAGAATTGAGAAATAATCAGAAAGAGCAGTGATGAGGAGCTGAGGTGGGCGGTGGGTGACAGCTAGGTGCAAGACTGCTCCCCTTCTCCTTCCACCAAAGCCCCACAGAGTTCTCACGGAAGGGCAGAAGAAAAACCCAGGGAACTTTCTTTGATTTCATTAATTTAATATTGCAGGTCATGAGAGCCTGTGTTTTGGTTTGGGTGGGTTTTATTGCAGTTCACCCATTCCAGGCTATCTCCTGTCCTAAGGGCGAACTCCAATGTCTGATGATTGTGACACACAGAGAACTTTTACATGTTAACTGAGATACGGGAACAGGAAATCTTCAGCTGAAGATTGCTCTCAACCGCAGTCCATAATTTTGCTGCAGAGATTGTACTGCTCGCAGGACTTTAGAGATGGCTTAGGTAGAGCTTGAAGAAGGAAAATGATGTTCAGATCTCTTCAGGTGTAGCTGCTGTTATCTCATCTACCAGGCACCGGCTTCAAACCAACCCAAACACAAAGAAAACGCCACTTGCTGTTGTCAGCCACATTAATGCTCAGTATCTCAGTTTTGTAGCTGCTTAAATATGATGAAAACAAATCTTTAATAGTTGCTGCTTCCATCATTACATTGCACTCTGTTTTCTATTCAGTTGCAAGGACAGCTAATTTCCAGCAAATGGGAACAATGCGCTCATATTGCTAATTCATGCCACTACGCACAAACGTTCAGATTATGTTGTGCAGATCCAAATTCCAGTCTCATTCACGAGTGCAACTCGCACTTAAATTCAGTTCCCTAGCAAGAAGTAGGGAGAGCCCTGCAGCAAAGCTTGTCACAAATTAAAACCTTAAAGAGGCAAGGAAAGAACATCTGATTTATTTTCTTACAGTGTTTGAAAAGCAGACCTGGACGTATGGCAAATAGTGAAACCCAGGGGATCTAGTGTCAGAGACGATTTGAAGGCAAATGATTTATCAGGAGGCTGGCATCCACAAAGCTGCTGCACTAATTTCCCTTCATCTACTGTCTTTCTGTTTTGGTTTGTGGTTATATGTGGATGCAGACAGGATATTTCGAGATAAAGAATTTGAGGGTGGATATTAATTTAAAGACAAAAGTGGAGCACAGACTACATCTTGGGGAAAGGAGAGGTAAAAAGACATATTAAGTGCTGCTGAGATCATGGGCTGGGCACCTCAAGTGGCTGATACAGCCTTCTTGTGGCAGATGCTCACTGCTTTCTGGTGCTGGGGCACCACGAGCCCTCCCGCAGGCAAGGGGGGACCTGGGTTCAGATCTAAACCAATATTCTGTCTGACCCCCTGGTAGTCTGAGGAGCTGTCTACCCATCCCAAGCCCTGCCTACCTTTGCTAATTCCCCTCCTAAGTCACCGCCAGCCCCTGGTGCTCTGGGGATATGCAGGCCACTGGAGAAGCCCACTCTGGCAGGGAGTATTTCTGATAGGAAAAATCACACCTTCTCTGCCTGTGTTTTGATTCACCTTCCTTGACTGAAAGGGCCATAACTGCTTTGATGAATGGGGCCCATCAGTTGATCCTCCTGCTTTGGTGCTAAGCTGCTGCATCATCTTTCCTCAATATTTTTCAAGCTAATTTCCTTGCCTCCTGTTGTAGAATATTATGACCGTGGTAAACGGTCCTGGGCAGACTTGCTGGCAGATTACCTTTGCACCCTCATGCTGAAAAGACTCCCCAAAAGCATTTCCAAACTATTTGAAGAGCGGCACACATGAACCCATATATATGGGCATGTATGCAGCTGGGACAGACTCAGCTGGAGGTTGAGCCTTATCTTTGGGGTGCTTGAGCTGTGTCAGCTGCAGGTGAGGCAGCGGAAGACAGAGGTTGACTTGACAGGCTGGAGTTGACAAGCAGAGATGAAACATTCCCTTGACGGACAACCAAGAGGGTAGAGCTAAAGATCTCGGTGTGCACGTTATGGAAAATTTTAGGCATCTGTTTTTTGTTACCATGCTACCTGGCTCAGGGTTGCCTCAGATCTTATGAAGTATGTTGGGCTGGGCTGGATTAGTCATTGTTTGGTTGGAGACTTGCAGGGGACAGGGTTTCTGCAAGACGTGGATTTTCACTAGATGGTGCTCTTTCCTGAGCCATCACCGCGCCTGACCCCTTGAATCTGGGAACTTCTAAGTGATCTGCCTCAGCAGCCCTTCTGTACGGCTGGGAAGAAGGCAAATGAAAAGGTATTTCCAGTGTCCCTGATCCCCTGTGCCTTACCCTGTTGGAGTCACATAAGAAAAAACAGTGTATCCTGGTTGAAAAGGGTGTAGGATGGTGGTACATTCCAGCCTCCAAAATGACCACAAGTGCTGAAACCATCTCTATTCTTTCAGTTGATTTAAACTGAATCAATGGTGCATATTTTGGAAGACAATGCCAAGTTCACACACAGGGTTTTCAGCAGAAAATCTTCTGCACCGTACACAGTATTGTGACTGCTGTTCTACCTAGAGAGAACAGGATGTACGGGAATTACCTGCAGCCTCTGCCCGCTGCGCCAGCCCAGCAGCCAGGTCTCTTTGGAAAGTATCATAAAGTGGTTTTGGGGTCGGTTGTCTTGAGGTGGGGCTGCCCAGCCTTTGTGGGGCAAGAAACGCATGTTAAACTCAGTGTTGCTGCTGCCTTTGCAGACATGGTCACCTGGCTAGGTGCTAGGGGGATATATGCGTGTAGAAGTGTTGGGCCACCACATGTACACATTTTCAAAGAGATTCCAACCAAAATGGTAGTTGAAGGCAAGTCACCACCACAACCATCTTAATTTCCAAGGGCTTCCTCAAACCCAGCCACATGCAGGTCGCAGGCCACGTGAACTCGTTTGCTGAGGGTGGGTTGCCATTTCCACTGTTTTTCCAGGGCAAGGCACGGGAACAGTAAGGAAGATGCATCTTTATCAAGTGTAGACACCTCCCACAATGCTAGAGGAACGCGGGGAAGGCGGTGAGGAGCAGGATAAGGCTGCGGGCTGGCTCAGGGGGGCTCAAATTGAGCTGCTAGATTTTGTGACAGGTACAGATGGGGTGCAGTATCCAGGCAGGTCACATCCATGCCTGGCCAACTCGTGCTCTGGAGTTGTCCAGAGCACTGGACAGCACTGGAAGAGGCTTCCAACAGCACTGGAAGAGGCTTCATACCAGTTGGAGGTGGGGATGCTGGAAACACAACCCCCAGCAAAACAGGCCCTTAAAGCTGGAGTTGGGTACGTAGGAAGTGTCCCCCTCAAATAAAAAATAAACTCTCAGCGTAAGAAGCGGCCGCGTCCTTCCAGAGCAGCAGCCCAACGTCACCCACGGGCGGATGGGTCTCTG
>NW_010243091.1:0-33993 GCF_000690775.1 Eurypyga helias | reverse complement strand
ACATGGTTTAGGGTAGACTTGTCAGAGTTAGGTTGACGGTTGTACTCGATGATCTTAAAGGTCTTTTCCAACCTAAACAATTCAATGATTCAATGATTCTTTGTTTTGTTCAGACTGCAAGGAGCCATGTAAACACCAGTGCTTCTATCTATATAGCTTCTTAGCTCAGTTTCTGTGATCTTTGTTCAGGACATAACGGAAGTTCTGTTTACATTGGACTCTGCTAAAATTCTGGTATGGGGCTCTGGCAGGACGTAAGGGGATCATGGGGAAATCTCCATATCTCAGAAACCTGCAGACCCAGCAGAGCTGGGGCTGGCCTGAAACTGTGCAACCTAGACAAATGCTTTTGGGTTAGTATGAGAGTGGAATTGAGATTAACGGAGATACTCACTTTATGTTGGTTAAACTGAGAGGACTAACCTAAGACAACTATAGTACTGGAAAAAAAACCTACTTCTATTAACATGTTAATGTTGTCTCTCTGACTTCCAACTAAATATTGTCTCTAAGATAGTTAACTGAAATACTTAGAGATGTTATACTGAGTGACTTGAAGTTGAGATCATGAGCTAATGATGTTTTACAGAACACTAAAATGACATTGATTTAACCTTGCAAAACATTCATTACTATTTAATTTATTGGAGAAGGTTAGTTTAATAGCCAACCAAAAATTCACCAGAGAGGAAAATCATCTTGCCAAATTTGCTCTTACAACCAGACAAATGTCAAGACAATGGGTGTGGAACAGGATAAAGCAGGGAACTCCCAGTTAGTCTGTGACAGTTGCTGTATCACACTCTTGTAAAAGGGCAGCCTTTGGTCATGGTACCTATTAAATATTTGACTGAGCATTTTGAGGGATGGCAAATGCCCCATTCATTTTTAGCACAATGAGTATGTTTTCAGAACAGATGAAAATTCTGTTCATTCAGCATGAGTTTTGACATAATTAAAAAAGCCAGACACTTTCCAGGGCACTATTCAATGCAGTGCAATCCTCCTGATCTGCTAGTATCTAGCAGATATTTCATTCTTTTATATCTAATAAATATCTAGCAGATAGTTCATATTTCATTCTTTCCATTCATTCCATTCATTTCATTACCACCATACTATGAAGATCAACTGCTTTTTATAACTTTTTTAAAATCACAGTTCATACAAAACGCTAAAAAGTTGCATAACACAGTGGGTTGGGTAGCCGTAAGGTTGCTGCTTGGCTAGCTAGGCTCCTCAAAGCAAGACAACAACCAGCACCTGCTCGCGTTAGAACATTCAGTCATAGACCCGAAAGCCGATCTGCCAGCCCAATTGCTTTCAAATGGCTTTTGGTGGTGTGTGGGAGTGTTCTCAAGATCCTAAAATTCAGGAAGTTCAACACAGATGTTTTCTGTCAGTAGGCGTTGGAAGCACCAATAGTAAGGAACATCTGTTCACTTTTCATATTGTGAGAACTTTTTTTTTCTGTCCAAAAAACATTCACTGTTGAAATTTCCAAATTGTGCAACTGGCCAAAATGTTAAGCTCATTAGGCTCCATGAGTTTAAGAGTATGTGAAAATTAAAACCCCTGCAGGAGTTCAGTCTATCATATGCCAATTTTTCCATTCCGTGCTCCTCTTCTGTTTAAACAAAAGCGTAACTATTTTTGTGGTGGGAACAGCTATCAAAACTGACTTGATCATGCAAACGTAAGTTACTACCGGCTGTTTTAACTGTAGAAAGAATTTAATTCTCTTAGAGAGGCTGTGATTTTTTCAGTAAGCTGTGTGCCGAGATAGCCCCTCCACATGGGAGCCCAGAATACATGCTCTAGCAGCATGTACAAGGGACTTGGTGCAGACCTTAAACACCCTCACACTCTGCTCATGGGATTTTACAGTTTGGGACGGTCTCCGAGTTCCCAGCAAGGCCAGATGATTGGCTCTGAACCACCGGGAAGTATGGGGGGCTTTAAGGCAGATGTGTGCAGCAATATGAAGAATTATTGTCCGTGTAGAATAAGAGGCATTTTTTTTTCTCCTAACACTTTTGGACAGATGGGTCTCAAGAGCAGTGGGGTGCTGTGAGATCATCTGAACAGAGTTTGCACAGTTGTTTTCTCCACATGAACTGCTAATCTTGATGTTAGTATCAATGTGAATGCTCCAGAAATTTCAGCAACTGGGACTTAGCAGAAGCCTGCTGTTGAGTCAGCTTAACGAAAGCTTATGCCTTCCAGTGGACATGCCTTGTCAACATCACAAATATTCTAACGCAATCACTTTGAAGGTCTTTAAATTGAATCTGGCTTCATGTCAGGTTTGTCTCCAAAAGCAACAAATAGCCCAAGTAAACTATCAGAAGTCTTGCCATCTTCAGGTAGAAAACAGAAATACTGAAAACTGTCAGCAGGTGTCTTTTATAGAATACAATTAAATTTCCTGTCTTTTGTACACACGGGTTCACAGTTTTTTACAAGCTGACAGTACTAGATCAAGCTGAATGATCTAGAGAAGCTAAATAATCTGGGGAAAGTATTACAGCAACAAATTGCTTGGAGAAGTCTCTGTGATCCCACGCCACTCACTTTTTTTTTTTCCCCCCTTGAATTCAGGAAGAATGAGAGCAAAAATACTTTCTTTTGAACCCGGAAGGAAATAGTTCTATATCATCTACATGAAAAAAATACTCCGTTGAATGTAACTTGTGATAACAGTCCTGGAGAAGGTCAAGAGTGGAATATGAACTTGAACAGGAAGGTATAGTTTTCCAGCTCCATTGCAAAAGATCTAGTTTTTCTGTTATGCTCGGCTTGAGGTAGCAATAATGGGGGCCAAGAGTGCCCACACATCTTCTGCAGAATCCAAAATCTCATCACTCATGGGAAAGGATGTTCTGGAGAACATCAGCAGCAGACAATTCTGCAGCTGTTCAAGGAGAAGCCCTATTTATCATTTCAAATGTTGATTTCAAAAGCTACTGGAAATTTTTTACCCATTTATTGTAGGAAGTGTGGGCTACACAGCTGCTTTAGCAGAAGCGAAGGTACTATTAAAATGTAGTGGCAAGTTGCTTTTACTTGAAAGACATGCCATTAGTTTGACAGGCCCTGGAGAAAATCTCGAACTGATAAATGCAGGTAATGTGGACAAAAAGAAAAGCCTAGACATGGAGAAGATGTAAAGCGAAGCCTTCTAGACAAGGAGAAACAGCAGAAGCAGCCTTCACATTCTATGGGAATAACACACATCGCTACAGAATTTGTCATGACTACTCATCTGGGTTCCATCACTGGGGACTGGTTTCAGGCTTCAGCTTGAGGAGAGCATCTTCAGTATTTCAGATTCTGATTCTGGAGTGCCTCCAAGCTTTTTAAATCAGAGCCTTCTTGGCTAAAACATGGTCTGTTTGCAGTATAAGTTGTGTCAAAGAAATCACTGCTGCACAGTGATGTGCTGTCTTCACGAGCTTATGATAACGTACTTGCAGAGATACTTCCATCAGTCTCATGCGAGGGGCTGCATTTATCGACAGGGAAATTTGAATCGCTGGTGACAAAAGGTCAAAACAGCAGTTCACAGGTTAACCATGACCCCAAACCTCTGCTAGGATGCCTCTCCTGCTTTACCTTGTCTGCTACTGGCAAGGGTGACAGGAAGCAAGAGATAAATTTGAAAATACTCCTCCTTCCCAAAAAACTGACTGATGCTGGAACATCTGTATCCTAGATTTATAGTTCCTGGATCCCCTGAGTAACCCAAACTACCTCAACTGCTACAGGCAGCGTCAGTCTTCGGTATTTTTGACAGAAACAGTAAAAAATGTACTTTATGTTCATGTGGTTCTTCGGAGTTTTTGACCTCCCTCCTCCCTTTCTCATTGAAAAAATGTTTCAACTTTAGCTTTCTTACCTCTTCTGCATCTGGGAGAGCTTATAGCTCTTACCTAGCTTCTGGAAAGAACCAATTCTATCCTATCTTTCCTATGCAAGCTAACTTTTTTTTTTTTTTTTTTGGTCAAGAGACGAAGGACACTTGTATGAAAGCAAATAAACTCTGAGCAATGCCATTATTAAGCACTACAGTGCT
The DNA here is from genome assembly GCF_000690775.1 of Eurypyga helias. Lineage (NCBI taxonomy): Eukaryota > Metazoa > Chordata > Aves > Eurypygiformes > Eurypygidae > Eurypyga > Eurypyga helias. The sequence goes on along the minus strand of NW_010243091.1, from coordinate 29,918 downwards.
CAATACAGACTGAGATAATGTGCATGGCTAAATGAATCACTGCAGCCTAGAGACTGGTGACCCCCAAATTACCTGGACAATAACCAAGACTAATCAAATATTACATACTCTAGTTGACCGTGCTTGAGCTGGGAGTGTTGGACTAGATGATCTTAAAAGGTCACTTCCAAGCTCAACCATTCTGTGATTCAACGAAATACAGCAATACTCCTCATGTTCAAAATCCTCCTTAAGATCCTACAGCTTAGCTGTTTCCAGGTCTGCTGCTTAGATTTTTCTCTCTCTGTGATGTCTGCAGAATTACTATGAACTATTCAGGTAAAGTTAGCACTATTAACAAAAGCCAGGATGCAAGTTTTCAGCTATCTGCCTGTGGATACCACAGCTCTGTGCTTGCTGCAGACATATTTGTGTACTTGTGAGGTCTCTGTATCTTTAGAGTTTGGACGGCTGCAATTTTTACGAGAAAAGCTAGGCTTCTGGGCCTGCAGCACTTTAATAATCTCAGCTAAACCCTGCCAGACCCGTCACTCTATCGACTCTACTGCTTTACGCAGACTTTGCAGTTCTAAACTACACTGCAAAAGTTTCTACTGTTGTTACTTGTTTCCACAGGAAGACATCAGCAAGCACTGAGGACAAATGAGGACAAAAGTTATTTTTTTTCTGAACATCAATTGATATTTCATTACTTTTTGGTGTGAGAAATAACTGAAAGAAAGCGCATCTAAAAGGAGAGGTTTGAAGAGTCAAAGAAAGATGATGGAGATATTCAGCTTTCACTGAGTATTTTTGAGTTACGTCCATACCTCTTCCTACTCCCCTTGTTACCTCCAAACAAACAAGAAACCCACATCAGACTTCGGAACTGATAGATATATGAAAAGATTAATATCAATTAATTTGACTTAATAAGCATGAAAGAATTTTCAAGAGTTACATTTACAGTAACAAGCCTTGTATTAATAATCTAAGAAAACTTATTTCTAGTTATGCCGCTCGGGTTAATGCAACATTAGTTCCATAAATATTAACTCAACTGCAGTGAAGGAAACTAGAAATCTGCCTACTTGATTATTCTTCTGGTCTTAATGACTCTTGATGATTTTATCTATCTAGTTTCTACACATACTAGCTACCCTGAGAAGATGGAACTAATGCTAAAAGAACAGAGTTCAGTAACCCCATGAGGATTATGCAAGTCAGGAAGAATTTTAATGAAGCACCATTGAGAAAACATTTGCATTATTAACTATGATGGACTCTGGCGGAAAGAAAAATCAAAACTATTTCCTTTCAGCATTCAATAAAACTGTTTTATTCTGAAGAGAAATATGGTTTATTATAATTTCCCAATTAATTTTGGTTACCTGTCTAGACACTGAGGTGCAGATGTCTCAGATTTCAAATTATCACAGAAATTCAAACCATTTTATTTATTTTATGCAAAGCAGTTAGGAGATTTTTGCAGAAGTCCCTCTGAAATGGAATTTTCACAGTTTTCACAGCATGGTAGGGGTTGGAAGGGACCTCTAGAGATCATCTAGTCCAACCCCCCTGCCAGAGCAGGATCACCTGGAGTAGATCCCACAGGAACAAGTCCAGGCGGCTTTTGAAAGTCTCCAGAGAAGGAGACTCCCCCACCTCTCTGGGCAGCCTGTTCCAGGGCTCTGTCACCCTCCCAGGGAAGAAGGGTTTCCTCATGTTCAGGTTGAACCTTCTGTTTAACTTTCCCCAAAAAGTCATATCTTAGTACGCAGAAAATCGGGGGTGGGGGGGAAAGTGCAATGTATTTTGAAAGGAAAATATCTGGAAATAAGTTTCAAGATCTAGCAAAAGATTAGACGTGGAAACTGCTTTTCAGCTGTTTAACTAACTTGCTACTTCATTCAAGTCCTATCTTGGAGAATTGATACCTCATTACCCAATCAAATGTCTAATCCCCGACAGTAGAAATCAGCATGATTTGAGAAGACAGCTAATCGGCACAACTTCTTCCATCACACTGAGAACACTGCTGCCCTAGACTGCTGCTGACAACATAAACAGTAGAAATAAACAGTTGAAAGTAAAAAAAAATAAACAGCTGAAAGTAGCTGGATCAAAGTAGGATAAAACAGGGAAAGCAATAGGAAGGGTGAGGGAGACCCTGGAGGAACAGCAGGTTCTGCCACTGCAGGTGAGGCAGGGACACTAGGATCAGTGATCCCTCCTTCACATACAATTACTGCAAAGCTGTTTGGTTAACTGTTTCTTTCTAGTCTTTTCTGGTCCATACACATGCATTACTTTCCTTCATCTATAACATACAGCTATTAATTAGTATGCTTTGAAGAAACAAAGCTTTCAACGTAGAAAGAGAAATGGACAGTAAATCCTACCCTAACAGTATGCAAGAAACACTTCATTCACTACAGATGAAAAAAATTATAGTATTAAGGAACTAGAAGAAGTTTTAGGAAAAAAAAAAAAAAAAAAATTAGGGCAAGAGATGCTCCACAAAGTTAGGCCAAGGGACATCAGCATTTCTAAAGCCTCGGCAGCCACATATCAGCCATTAATCCTATTTAGAGATGTCAGAAATGATATGTTTGAGGTGAAGGGTAGTTGGGAAGTGATATGAAGCTACACGCAAACCCCTGTGAAGAAAACTGGTAACAGACAGACTCGATGCCAGAACATGATGCCAGAACACGATGCTGGTCATCCACACACCTCCGTCTCCCACAATGACAACGCTGCCTTTGAACCGTGCTTCAGATATTGAAAAATACAGACTTCTGGTAGTACGGTCACAGGATAGGGAACGTATTGGAAACAAAATTAAGTATAGATAGCCTTTTTGCTTTGTTTTTGCTTTTTTCTGTGCTGTTGTGCTTTCTTTCTGGACTCTAACAGTAGCCAAATGGTAGCTAAACTGCGACGGTTTTATTAAAGAACAAAGTAGAATAAAATTTACTTTTACCTTAATGTTTGCCTGATTATTAAAGGGTGATTGCAGGATAAACAGGCAAAACTACAGCCTTCTCATTCCTCAGCGAGTAAGTCTGTGCAGACACTGATGCTTGGCTTAAGATCTGCACTGAGCTAACAGCACTATCGCCCCTCAGCAGTGAACTGAAGATGGGAAGCACCTGTTGAGGAGAACACTTCCCTCCAGTCAATGCCCAGCATGTCCTCATGCCACAGAATCATAGAACCACAGACTGCTTTGGGTTGGAAGGGACCTTAAAGACCATCCAGTTCCAACCCCCCTGCCATGGGCAGGGACACCTTCCACTAGACCAGGTTGCTCAAAGCCTCATCCAGCCTGGCCTTGAACACTCCCAGGGATGGCGCACCCACAGCTTCTCTGGGCAACCTGTTCCAGTGCCTCACCACACAGAGTTTCTCCCCTATATATAATCTAAATCTACCCACTTTCAGTTTAAAGTCATTGCCCCCTGTCACTACAGGCCCTTGTAAAAAGTCCTCCCCAGCTTCCTTGTAGCCCCTTCAGGTACTGGAAGGTGCTATAAGGTCTCCCCGGAGCCTTCTCTTCTCCAGGCTGAACAAGCCCAACTGTCTCAGCCTGTCCCCATAGCAGAGGTGCTCCAGCCCTCTGAGCATCTTCATGGCCTCCTCTGGACCCAACTTCTCTGAAGTCCACAGGGAGTCCTCTTCCACCCTTTGCAGAAACCCATGCGGGTATCACAATCCCTCTCTGGCCTCGAGAGCTGCAAGGCTCAGACAAACCCTTCTGCACTGAGGTGAATTTCTGTCAGTTGGGTGTTTGCGAATTATTTTTATTAGATTGCTTCAGCATCAACACAGAGGTAAACAGGACTTTTTTAATTTATGGACAAAACTAAGGAAGAGGCTTGGAAGAGCATTTCAGAAGACGGTTTTTGTGCAGCTGTTAACTTCATAGAAGAAATGCAGAAGTTATGTGTTGGGATAATAACACACAGTGACAAAAATGTAAACATGAACAGTCAGACTGTGACTTAATTTAAGCCTTGTTCACTCATGTGCTAGCTGAAGCATGTTTCCACCCTCATAATTAAAAAAAAAGTCCAGAAATTTAAAACAACTGAAGCCACACAGCAGTGGAACTTCTCACACAGTCCCAAAGATGTGTAGTGAAAGAAACCCAGTTAAATCTCTGAGATTAAATAAAAACTATGCAAGCACCCATTTAAAACACTTTTACATTATTCATCCCTTCTTTTTCTAAATCTAACATGTATCTATTCAGTAAAATTCATCAGTATCAGTTCCAGATTTAAAAAACTGATGATACAGTTGAACTTAAATTTTGGGAAATTAGTTAAAAAACATTACTAAGAAGACAAGATTCTAGCTGTGAACAATACGCCTTGTTCCACATCAGGTGCGTCAGACAGTGGGGATTGAAGCACGATGCTCTAGCCAGACGTGACTATCCAAAGGGCACCTTGCAGGCCATTCTGAGTGGACACAAGTCAAAGGTATCTGAGAATTACTCCAGCAGGTCCTCATAGCAAAGCTGACTATCCACAATTTTCAGTCCATGGGTACACAAGAAACCCCTAAATGGACTAATTGAAACTTGAAAAATGGGCATTTTATAAGCTCCAAGATATGGCCCAAAATATGCCTATCTTTTCAAGAAACTTTAGCACTGTACCACAGAGATGACATGATATGGATTGTCAAAGCGTCACTCAAGGTCAGATGTCTGCAGCCAGCCCCACTATTTTTTTGCAGGCAATGGTTAAGGGATGTCAGAGGTGCATGGGAAAATCTCTGAAGCCATTTCAAGTACTTAAAACATCTTCCTTTTAAATGTTCCTATATGCCCTGCGGTCAACTTAAATGGTAAAACACTGAATAATTATTTGGAATAAAGTTGTGATATGAACATTTCCAAAAACTCTACTTACTGATTCCTTCCTCCAAGGACTAAATTTTGTTTGGCAGACATTCTCGTATCACCACTACACCACTGAATGCCCCTGATGTGCAGCAGAGCATGGGAGAAAAGTCGCCAAAGGGCATTTCAGGAAGCCACTAGCTACACCTCACTGGCCTGCTACTTTGGACTAAAAAATGCAAAGTATGAGTTACTCTGGTTAAATTAAGCCCATGCTAATTTCTTGGCCGAAGCCCACCAGTTCCTTTTACGGATAGATGGGTGCTGTTAACAGTGGTTGATCTCCTTGCTGTCCTTCCTAAGGACCATGGGAACCCAATGGGAGGGTGGAACTCTAAAAGAGACCAGTGATTTATGGTGGTGTCTATATAACGGGACTGCTCAAATGAAGTCTTCCCAAACTGTTAGCTGCTTCTGACAGAAACAAGGCATACAACACAGCCGATCTCCATACCACGTTCTTCTGAGTGGATTTCCTTTTGGGAGGGCGGAGGGAAGGGGTGAACACAGGAGGTCTTCCTCCACAGAGGCTGCCAATCTACTTTTCCTAAGGGACTCTTTGGTGCCACCCTACACTCTCAGATCTTCCTTGCATTGGTCTTTATGTGGACTGAGTGGAGTGGGGTGGCATCCAGTACTTGTACCCCTACAGTTCTGGTCATTGCTGCCCACCTTCCTTGAGTAAAGAAGACTTTGTATCTCTGTATTATTGACCTACAACAGGCTCTACAAACATAAAAAATTGACAGCTCGTATGCAGTAACCAGTTTTCTTTACAAAGTCATGTAAAATTCATGTAACAATTGCAAAGACTTATTTTAATCCCCTTCATGAGGACCACAACACTAAAAATGAGCATAAATACAATGAAAAATGAATGTCTCAAGGCCACTTACTATCACAAGCATGAAATACAGAGCTCCTTGTTAAATTTCTCCTACACCATTCCAGTCTACTCCCTCCTCATTATCTCCACAGAAAGACTATTCATTCATGATAAGTTGGTTTGATTAGTTCAGATAATTTTCCATCGCTGTTCACATGCTCTGTTCTGTCTCCTGCGAAAGATCTTACAAGCTGCAGTCATGGCAAAGAATTTTTGACTCACCCTCATGAACTTGCTCCAAAATTTCTCTCCGCTGCCCAGAGCCTAAACCCATCAAAATAACCGTCATGTTTGTATGTGGTGATGTTAGTTAAATGTTTGGAGCCGTAGCTGAGGAAATAAGGATTAGAACTTCTACTAGTAATTATAATCAGATGCCTGCAACAATCACTGTGGTTTTGCCTGATCTTTCAGTTGTTGCTCAAGCTTGAGGATCCACAACATGAGTGGGACATTCCCGTGAGAAAAGATTCTGGAAACGAGGCCCAAATGGTGCACTCTATTGGTCTGAATGGAGAAACTAAGACTTTTTTGTCAGTTTATTTTGATTACGGGGTAGCCAAAATAAACTGAATATACCTCAGTAAATGGCAAACCTTCATCCTTAAAATAATTTTTAAATAATTTAAGAATAATTTTTGCAGTATTATATGCTTTTAACATTTAAAAATCGGTGGCTTAAAAAATTACTGGCAATTGATACACACATACTAAATATTTTTTTTTCACATTTTATCAGTACAGTTTTCTGACATATTTGTACGTAAACAGGCTGTAAAACATATCTCTAGACAAATATCAATGTAGATGGATAAACAGTCTGAGGGAGGAGGTTTCCAAAAAATCTCAGGCTGTCGTGTAACATTAACAGGAATACAGTGTGCTCTCAGCAGCACTACACTGAACGAAATGTTATGCCCATGGATGGTAAAGCAATGAATAAGCTGCAGTTAGTCCTGGTCGTGAAGCTCTGTGTTTGAAGGCTGTACACGAATGCCAAAATATCTGTACAATGAAGTGCTACTAGTCCTACAGACCCCACGTAGGCCATGTAAGAGCTTATCACTCTTCTTGCTGTGAAAAACCGAGGTGAAACGCAAGCTCAACCTCTGCATGCTTGCAACTTTTCTAGATCTGCAGGGCTAAACAAAGCTGGGAAGATAAAACTACACAAGCCACCCACTCTGAGGGCAGCCCAAGGAGAGCTCAGCGCCAGGCTTACACAGCCTTAAAACCAGAGCTCTTTCGGATTGCTGTGGTGAATGGTTTCTTATCAGAAAACACTAATCTGTCAGAAAGGTTTCTCTGAATGGATCACTCCAGAAGACATTGCCGGGGGCATATGGGACAAAATTCCCCATTTCAAGATGGAGTTTTGGTCAAATGGAGAGGAGGTGCCAAACCTTGTGCTAGGAAGTGGCTACTCACAGGAGATGTGGGAGGCTCAGATTCAAGCCTAAAGCACAGCTGCATTGCCATGTCTCTATTTCTTTTTCTGAAGGTGGTTTTCCATCTCAGTCCTTTAAAAAAAAATACTGCAAGTCTTGAAAATATTTCAGGTCAGCAAAATCAGGTCTGTTAGCATTTGTTCTGCCATACGCTAGCCAAGAGCAGTCTCCTCGCTTTTATGCTGGAGGACATGTTTGGATCATGCTGTCTCCTGCCTTTTACACCTGCTATGCTGTGAACGGAGTCAATGTCATCAGGCTGGCTCTCCTGGCCTTACTCCAGCCTAAGATTTCCTCATGTTCAAGGGAACCTCTTCAGCTGCTTCTACACAGCAGCTTTAATTCCCCTTTCCTCTGCTGCAGTTTTCCAGAAGGGGATTGAGCAGAAGTTCAGTCTTCCTTATTTTTCACCTCTTACCCAACAGTGTAGCTTCTGACTAATATGGCTTTGATAACTAAAGCGCAGGAGATCACAGCTTGCTCACCCATCTTAATTCAATGGGCTTTGATTGTCATTTAACTTTTCCCTAACCTTCATATGAAGTGAAATGCAAGGGTACACACTGCAAATCAGAACCCAGATTTAGTTTTACTTCTTCCTGAAAGAGCTAGTGAAAAAGGAAAAGGTATTTAAAAGGCAGTACAAACTGAATACAGTGCCGGAATAGGGCATTCACCAGCTTGCAGAAAAGGTTCGCACCACAAGGAGAGATGGATGGTGGAAGTCTGCTAGAATAAGGTTCTCTCTGGGTCAACTTCTGGCCATTTGCAGTTTCTGTATGTTGACAGGGTATTCTGATTCATAGATTTTTCTGCCTTTCACTATAAGATTTTCTTGATTTGGGATTATTTTAGTTTTCAGTGTACAGCCATCACCACTATTTAAACAGTGAGCATGTTGCAACAAACTGCATTGCCTTGTCATCTCTGATTTAACTCCACTGAGTTCAATTACACTGCGCCAGTACTAGACCAGTGCAGCTGAACTGGGAACAAATTTGGGTTTAACATCTAACAGATGTGCAATGGGAAAATTTCCAACGTCTCCTTTTCTTTTTTTTTTTTCTTAGAAAGCAGTTTAGAGTAAAAACTAGTTTAACTCCAGTTTCTCATAGCTCAGAATCTCTCCCAATAACAAGCTTTAGGAATAACATGGGAATGAAAGAAACCACACTAATATAACAAGAGGGAATAACAGCTCGTCTTAAAATAAAAACTATTTCACATGCTTATTCCTATCTGTATTATATAGAATCCTTCCGCTGAAAGCATTCCAAGAATGTGCCATTTACCATTAAATCAATGAAGTCAAAGAGCATGGGAATGTACTCATAGATCCCAGAAGAATCCATCCAGATTGCGCTATCAACAACCTGTGATGCAGTGCGAGGCTGAGACTGAGCCCGATACTTCACCCAAGAGCTGGATGATTATTTTTTTGAAAGCCCCAAATGCACACATTTAAAGGGTACTGTTTGTGACCATATTTCTCAGGAAAGTTAAGCAAAGTTGTAAACCACTGCTTTCTTAATGAACATGTTTTATTTTCTCTCAATCTACACGCAAATGTTTATTGCAAACAAACTGTATGTGAGCTGTTCTGAAAACAGCCCCCTAAAAATCAGTAATTGAAGCTTACTCAAATACATGGCAGAAGCAAGAATTTTGCTGAGTTATTACATGCTCAGCTTTTTCACCCCATGCCTCGTCTAATGTTAGGACCCCAGCTTCTGAGATAAATATGATTCTTGTATAAACACATTCTTTCCAACAATATTCATCTGGCTCTTTGCTTCTAAGAGAGTATGAAACGTTACAGAGCTCTCAGCACTTCATTCTCTCTCTCATTCAGCAAGCAAAAATAAATCCCTGCTTCTTCTGCTGGTATATAAGATGCAGTGCCAGGAACTGCAAAATCCTTCCCTTTTCTAGTAGTGTCTAGCACACTCGAGAACTCGTCCTTAGCCACAGACTTGAAGAAATGTTAAACAAAGTTGCTACTGCATAACCATCTCCTCCCACATGAGCTCCTGTGATAGGCTTAATACTCAGCTGCACTTGAAGAACGTACTTGTTGAGATTAATGTGGCATCATAGCCGGACTGCTTGCGTAGTTTTATTTCGAGTGGCGTCAGCATCCCTGCAGAGCGATCCAGCTAGGCTATTTCAAACACCTCTCAACAAGGCAAGAAATCAGATTTTTCACATTGAATGCTCTGGAATTTTCACATGGGAGTGGGGAGATCTCTGTTGGTCTTCAAAGCAAGAAGTCCTTGTACATGCAGGACAGAATTCGGCTCCTCCTTTTCAGGTTGGGCTACATCTAAAGAGAAGGACCCAGCACAGCTTCCCAGCTCCAGATCCAGAGGCTTATCCCACCCATTTCCTTACTGTGTATCAGGATGAGACACGGATGCACCTTGCCTCTTTCTTCCCCTTCCTCTGACCCATACTCTACTGGAAGAGCACGAAGCTCACAAGGACGAAATACAGCTTGTAGGGGCAACAGCACTGCAGGGCTGGCTGCAAGACCTGCTGTGTTCTTCAATTTAGACACCACTTTAATGAAACAGCTGCTACCAAACAGTTACATGGAGACAACAAGCAGAAATTACTACCATGATTTCATAGCTAAGATACCAGATTAACACTCTGCAGACCTGAGTACCGTAATTCTCAGCTCCATCACGGCTTTCCTTCCGAACACTGGCAAAGCTCTTACAGCCGCATCAGTGTACCTAACACCTCCTTTCCTCAAGTCTCTGTCTCTTCTGCTTCAATAGGCAGCATCTTCTGCAGCTCCAGAACTGTACCTTTTTCTCATTATTCACATCACTTCAGTGAGTAAAGCCCTCTTTTCAGATTAGGACCAAATTTCTGTGTGAATAATGACAGCAGAATAGCTATAACTCAGCCTGTCACACTAATTTGGAACTGTGCATTAAAGAAGTTCATGTCTATCTTTTTGTTTATTTCATATTACAAAGAATAAAGAAGAAAACGTCCCTATAATTATTTGCATTACTTTTCTTACAGAAAACTCGTACTAACTGCAAGAGTCACTGGCGCAGTAAAAGCATGAGTAAGCAATCTTACACACACAGACACACACGCACACGGAAAGCTCTTCATGCCTCAGATGCAGGTGTCCATTTTTGTGGAGGAGGGGAACCACAGTTCTTTCCCATTTGCTCATCATCCTTACTGTGTGCCTGCTGAGCCCCGTGCTCTAAAGGTCCACCTCCAGGGAGAGAAATGTGATACAGGGCAGCTTTCTAATGAGTAAGCAATCTTACACACACAGACACACACGCACACGGAAAGCTCTTCATGCCTCAGATGCAGGTGTCCATTTTTGTGGAGGAGGGGAACCACAGTTCTTTCCCATTTGCTCATCATCCTTACTGTGTGCATCCTTACTAGCTTTCTATATTTAGATCCAAGAACAACTGAGAAGCCCAACATCAGCTGCACTGAGCAGCTTTTTAGTCTACTGCCATGTCTACAGCAGCCTCGAAAATTCACGCTCTGCATAGCAAAGGGCCATGTTTCTTTAACGACCACGAGTCAGCTTATACTCCACTGGCTTTTGTAGAGCACATCAGTCGTACTGAGCCAAGACCGCGCACAGCTGAAAGCCCAAACCTGATCCACCAAAGCATCCTTTTCAGCTACATCGCTCCAACCGTAATGCAGCGCTTTGCACAAAACCAAGGCTGTGTTTTTTTTCTCTTTAGTAAGAGTAATGTACTTTTATGGCTGAGTTCTCCATCAGTGTATGCTTCTGACACAGGGAACTAAAAAAACATCTTTTCCTGTTTCTTTGTCTGTATATAACGACATGTGCCAAAAGGAAGGATGTTTGGACATTATTATGCAGCTTGCTGAGAAACTATCTTAAACTTGAGGTTTCTTCTTTCCTACTAGCCATTATAATTCCTTATCTCAAGCATTCAAACTATTTGCTAATTAGTCTCTCTTCTGTTGTTTTTTTTTTTTTGTCCTTTTTGTTGTTTTACAAAGTAGTTGCTATGCAAATAACCACAACTGTGGACATGAACATTTCTATCCATTTTTTTAAATATTGAAAGGCCCTATTTTTATTGAGTAGGAATGTTAAAATATCTCTGGGAATATCCTCGTAGAAAGCAGGTTGAATTTTGTTGTGAGATTGTCTGAAAAGCTGGTGAAATAGAAAGACTAAGTAAGACTTTTTCTAGTAATTGCTACTGTGCTTTATTACTAAGACCTGATCCATACCATTAAAGTGAATAGAAAGACCCGCATCTTTACATCATGTAAGATACTTTAAGGATAAAGGCTTCAATTATTTTCCACTGCAAGATCTAGTTTCCAGCTGTTACCTTGCTCTAGCCCTACAAAAAACCCAAACATAGTCAAACATGCTTATCCATATGTTAACATATTTAGGGGACATTTAAGATACAACATGTCCACGAAGTTGCCAATGTGGCTGAAAGCAGAGGGGAAAAAAAAGGTGTGACCTGTGTACAGGAATAAGAACCTTTGACAAGAACTGAGCAGCATTTTGCTCTAGCTGGCGCTAGCACTGCTCCAATAACACACAGCTGAAATTCTCAACTAAAACATGGAGATGGAGTGGTTGTTTCTATTAAAAAAAAGGTAGATGGTATCAAAACCAACGTCTAAAATCTTCCACCAGAAACATCTTTCCATCTGCCGCTATAGTTTCTTTATCCTGAAATTGTTCTGTGGAATTTCCTGTTTACTCTCAATCTCCTAATTTATAGATCATGTCCTTCAACACTAATGAAAGAGTTTATGTAATTCCCATTCACTGAATTCCTTCATTATGCTTTTTTAGAACAAACTGGATTAATATCTTAATGTGTGTAAGTTCAAGAGGTTTAGCATTTCTTTGTAATGAACACTTCTACAAACCTCAGTTCATTTGCAAGTTTCATCCTCTTACTGACAATGCCTAATTAACAAATAAAAATAAATTCAAACTGCTGGAGTAAAATCTACGGTGTGTCTTACAGAGTAACACTACCATCATATTTGAATTTCCCCATATTGTGGGTGCTTCCAGTATCTATTACTTGTACCTGAAACACCGATAATGTCTCCTGTTCAGTCACCTTCTTCAGAAACCCTTTTCCTCATCACTTCTATGTCTGATCTCTAAGTTCGGGATCAGCCTGGAGCAGACCCTCCAGTGTGACAGCTGGGAGAGTTATAGGTGACCAACTGAGAAGGGAGAACTTGGTGAACACTTGTGTAAGGAATTTCCCTTTCACAGAGTCGGTAGGCAGCCTTTCCGCGGGGCACGCTGTGGGGCTCACCCCTGGCTATGCAGATGCCTCTTGAGCAGCGGAGACCTGGACCCTACTCTACTGCCCTCCCCCTGCCCCCACTTTCCTCCAGCCACACTTCCTTTGCAGAAATGTCTCTGTAGGAAAGGACAGGCACAGAAATCCAGCCTGTGCTGTCCTTCCTAGGCAGTATTTAAGGAGAAGTATGGATGAGTCAGTTTTTCCATCTCACAGACGCATGCACTTCCATCATCAGCCCATCCAGTGCCGGCAGCCTTCCTGCAGCCTGGTAACATAGAGGAAGAGAGCCCTGGATCCCAGTGCACACTGCTGCTCCTCCCTCTCTCACCCAGGAAGCCTTACAAGATCCACTCCTAGAACAGCTTTGGAAAACTGTTATTCAGCTTATTTACTGAAGTCCTCACTGCATTTTTAAGTGGTTTCTTGAAAATCTTCCAGAGGTTGACTTGGGAAGCAGATCCATTTTGGCTTAGCAGAAACATCTTTTAACCAAGTATGTAAGAAGCCAAAGCCACACATCAACTTCTGCTCCACGACAGCTTACTGGGGATCATGTCTGCCACGTAAGCAGTTACACAGAACAGGGTTGTTATCCTCCCCTTGTGCGACCCCGAGCCCTCCTGCATTTCGACCACTTTACTGCCCAGCTCACTGTTCCCTCCTGCTCCACGCTGTTCAGCTCCTCTTCTGGCCTGAGTCCCAGCCATCTGCTGTGGGTTCCTAGACAAATCCCATCCACAACCTTCCTCCTTCTGTCTCCTCCACCAGCCACTCCCACACTCTCCTGAAATCTTTTCACCAAATAGCCACTTGGAAAGGAGAGCATCTCCAGGTTCATGAGGTGCACATTCCTGGAGAGAAAAGCACCAGCTAGAAGAGAAGGGTGGGGTTGCATGGGGATAGCCAGGGAGGAAAAGAAAAACAAACAGGCAGTGAAAGTAGGGTAGGAAAGCAATACATGGACTTGGGAGATTCCTTGCCTGGTAGCATAGATGGCCAGCTGGGTTTCGGTGAACCTTAGAGTGAATAAACCACCCTGTCTTACTTGTGCTCTATAACCTGGTCTTAAAAGAGAGGAAGAAAGAAAACACCAATGAAAAGAAGGTGGCTGGAGTACTTTGATACAATCTTTTTTATGGGCTGTGAGATGCTCTAAAATCCATCACTGAAAACCAGCCAGAAATACTAAGAGCTAATCTGAGGGCTTGCATTTTTGTTTCAGCAGAAGAAAGTACAAAACAGACGGAAATCAAAACACAGCTAATTTTAAGGAGACACTGGGTGGTAAGAAGCAGTTGTATTTTATGAGAATAAGCCATCAAGAAGAATGCATCCTACTTTTTTTTTTTTTCTAAACATGGATTTGAGGTCGATAAAGGCCAATGAGCTCACCTCCCAGTAGAGATAAAATTCCACTCATACAACTTATTAGCTAAAAGACAGTCCTCATCACACTAAAACTATTCCAATCAAGCCCTCCTCCCGAAACCTTCCCACAACCCCCCAACACCACCCACAGTTCTCAGTTCACTGGAAAAGTAGATGCTGACAAATGGGAGACCTGTCTGTCTACTGAGTTTTCCAAGTGTTATGTTTTGGCTATTTATTGGCATGGTCACATTGCAAATGAACTTCTCTCTCACTGATACGTTCCAGCAAAATTCTGACCTAAGCAATGCGTGCCCAGCCATTCTGGCCAACTGGCAGACCCTGATTAAGTTCCCTGTTATTTTTACTTTTGTTTTGACTGGCTTTGAGAAGGCAGTCCTAAACAGGCGTTTCTCACTTCCTGGAATCTTAGGGAGTCAAGGAGGTATCATACTGCATGTGTAGAAAATATCATGGGTCCACACAGTGCTGTGCAACTACAGGCTGTCATTTACGCATTAATACCTCCTCACTCTGATTTACTACCCAGCTATCAAAACAAGATGTACTGTTGTGCAAGCATTCCTTCCAAACTTTGATAAGGGAAATGATATTAAAACTCAAAGGGGTAGACACAGATTTCTACAGCTCCCACTGAATGTCACATCCTTCTCATGCTTCTCACCTTTTCCCAACTAAAGATTGCAGTTTCTGGCACCTTGCGAGAAATATTCAGAGCCTCCTGGATGGTGCCAGGTTCTATGTGGGGATGGCTTCTAGTGACAGAAGGTAATTGTCAAACTGACACACAATTCTTACAGTATTTGTTGCAAAGATGGTTGTATAGTCCATGGAATAAGTCTCCACCTCGTCAGACTTAAATCCTTTAGGTACAGCTCCCACTAGCAGGAGTTACTTGGCAATAAACAGGGTTGCCCTAAATACTGGACTGCAACATAGATACACACACGTTTGTCCAACACCAGATTCAAATCTGAAGAGAAGCCGTGGCAACAACATAATCCAAGATGGAAATGACAACTGTCTCACCTAATGACCTTTCTTGCCTCTGAATTTTTGAACATTGTAGACGGGCTTATATACCCCATAGGACACGTGAAGTAATGTCTATGCTCTTCTCAGTACTGATAAGCTCTTGGCCATATAATTTCAATTCTGGACACTGCATTTAAAGAGTCGAGAGGAAAATAATAAAGAACGATCTGTGATACAAGAAACTTTACATATGAGTAATAAATGAGTGAGTCAGGTCTCCCTAGCCTGCAGCAGGAAAGACTGAGTAGGGACGCTGCAGCAGAGAGATACCAGGCGTGTGCACTTCAGATATGTTGACAAGGTTGCTGGGAAAGGCTGTGGAGTCTCCATCATTGGAGGTCTTTAAGAGAAAATCAGACATATCTCTGTTGGGAACAGTAGCAGAGATGGCATACCTTACAGTTTACTAAGACATAAATAAGAAAAAAACCCCAAACTCTGTCAAACATAGTAAGTGCTTATCAGCTGTACTACCTACAGATTCTCAAAGAGATCAAGGCCTCCTTGTGAAAGGCACTCTATACATGCAGCGAATAACAGTTTAGAGAGCTTTCACTGTAAACAAACAAGAGGGCTGAAGGCAGAAGGAGGGAATTGTGGTATTTTCTTTACTAAGGTTGACAACCTCAACCACAGCAGTATTAACCCAATGACAAGAACCCAGTTTCCAAAAATACTCAGTACTAAACCCCTAGCATCAAGTTCCCTAAGCAGCCCTCAACTCCAAGTGAGTAATTTCATAGAATCATAGGATGGCTTGGGTTGGATGGGACCTTTAAAGGTCATCTAGTCTAACCAATTAGTGTGATGAGCAAAAATCAGTGCACGATGGACAGAACTCACTGTCAAAGACCTTCAAAAACCCATTTTACTTAGGTAACTAAAGAGAACTGAGCTCTTGAGAGATTGACCTCACTTTGCTTCCAACAGACCAGGAAGCTATAGCTATGTAGCTATGCCAAGAAGGGAAACAACATTTCACAGAATCACTAGGGTTGGAAAAGACCTATAAGACCACCTAGTCCAACCACCAACCCAACACTACCATACCCACTAGACCACGTCCTCAAGCCCCATGTCTACACGCTCCTTGAACACCTCCAGGGATGGTGACTCCACCACTTCCCTGGGCAACCTGTTCCAGTGCCTGACCACTCCTTCAGTAAAGAAGTTTTTCCTAATATCCAATCTAAACCTCCCCTGACACAACTTGAGGCCATTTCCTCTTGTCCTGTCACCTGAGAGCCCAAGGTGGCACAGCTTGCTTGGAGGTTGCAGCAACTCCTGCACCTCATTGCTGCTCACACACTAGCTGCAGACACCACTCAGATGCTCATGTAGGAGTTACTGAACTATCAAAAGTACATAAAGATGGGCCAAATTCAGTGCTGATTCAC
This sequence comes from Eurypyga helias, assembly GCF_000690775.1. Taxonomy (NCBI): domain Eukaryota; kingdom Metazoa; phylum Chordata; class Aves; order Eurypygiformes; family Eurypygidae; genus Eurypyga; species Eurypyga helias. The sequence continues at coordinate 13,551 of NW_010243091.1, read as the reverse complement.
TGCGGTAGGGCAAAACTGCGAGCTGTAAGGATTACCTGCTTCTTCATGAGCTAACTGCCTATCCGTGTCAGCAAAAGGGACAACTTAATATGGTATATATGGCGGGCAAATGGTTTTTGCTTCCATGTTTTTGTAGTAACTTCTCACATACTCCCATGTTACGGAAAGCTGATACTGAGCTTCTCTACCGATAAATGTTATGTCCATTGAAGTACCTCATGTCCCACCAGGCCTGGGAGCTCCAGAATGATAAAAAGTGCACTTCTAGTAATACATGCTAGTGGTACTTATATTTTGTCTAAAGACAATACAGAATCTAATCTCACTGGGGGGAAAAAAACCCATTTTGAAAATGTTTCTGATTTTGTTTGTTTGCTGGGGAGAGATCACTCTAAAAGATGAACTGGCACACTATAGTAATGACTGATTTCACTCCATGTATTCTTCATTTACACATTTTATTGAAAAGGTTAAAACTGCTTGATGCTAATAGAATTTGCCTTTTTATTGTTCATAATGACAAATACAATCTAACTGGCAAGAATGAAGAACAAAACTTAGTGAAGACACATGGGTGAGGAGCCCCGCTGATATGAATTGGGGTAGCTCCATTTTCTTCTTGAAGCTGATATTCAGAAATCGTCCTGTAGGCAGATCTGACAGATACTTTTGCCTATTACCTCCTGACATCAGAGAGGCTTTAAAAGAAACATGTGTGGGCAAAGGAATGGCAATGGAAGAGAAAGTATCTGCAGGGAAACTGACTAAAACTGGTCCAAAAAGAGGAAGACACGGACAGATCAGAGAGTAGTATTCTTTCCCCACCACGGACCTTCACTGGTTTCTCTCCACAGAAACTAACAACAGCCATCTGTACACCTCCCAAGCCTCCTTTCAAGATCCTGAATGGACGTCACTACCTCTTAAGTTTTGTGGCTAGCCCTCAGCTCAGGAGTGAATTTAGCTGAGGTGAAGGCGGACTGTACAGATGTGCAAAGGTTTCACACACAAGTTCTACAGAGTTCACCCGAGACTTTACTTTTTTCACTTCAGAAAGAAGAGACAGATTTAGCCTACAAGAGGACCATGAGCTCAAGTCCAAAGTAACAGGGAACTTGTTTGTTTTCACTCTTCTCAGTATAACTTCTTGTTCAGCAGCACTACACTGTGTACCCTAAAATCTGGAGTAAATTTGCCCTAGTTTTGACCTGGGAGACTATAAATAAATGTAGACTAAACACAGACAATAGCAGACGACTGCGTATTTTTACATATATTAAATAAAATTATAGGAATATTCCTCTTCACAGAAGTTATTTGGTCTTGACAATTTTGTTCTTGGTGAAAATGGTTGTGTGTGTGTGTCACTTTAATGTAATGACACAATCTGTCAGCACAATAGCCTAAGTTTAAATAATGCTTCCTCACAAAGTTTCAGGCACACAACTAAGGAGTTAAGTAGTTTCCACGTTTGTTTTTCCTGGATCCTGTTCTAAGACTATCTTCCATAGCTGGAAAAGGTCAACATCCTACCATTAATACAACATTATTCCCACAAGTTTCTACAACAAAAAAAGTTTTCATAAACAAAAGCCATTTTTTTAATGTGGTGCATCAAGAGCCATGTTTACTTGTGCTGTTATTTTGCCAGTACCTTATGGTTTAGAAAAGATAAGGCTATTAACGGAATTTAAAATACATATTTTTTGATCTTATTCCACATTGAGAATGAAAGAAAATGTTACTAAACTGTCCTCCCAACTTCCTCTCTTGAGAGGTCAGACAACTTGGCAATCTATCACTCCTGAAAAAAAAAAAGAGTATACATATGTATATTTGAAGGAGCCACAACGTTAAAAAAAATGACATACAATCATTCAAAATTTTCTGAAGTTTGCTCTGAAAATAAATAATGTGATGACATTAAGAAACTAGTTTGAAGTATTTTATAGTTATTACAGTAAAACCCTACAAATCTTCTCATACTTAAAATGCTCAGAGGAATTCCTCTACTTTGACTTTTAACTCACTTTGTTCCTATGCACCGGTTGGCAAACATGGTTCATCTGGGAAATGCGCACACATTTATAGTCTTTCCATTTCTCAGCTTTCTGTAATACTTCAAGAGAGTGTTCACGAAAGCACTACCAAAGTACTGACATAACAGCTAGCTAAAAACGTAACAGGAAAGATATTGAAATGAGTTTTTTTTTTCTTTACATATAGTTTTTGACCGCGGCACCTGTTTGGATTGCTCATTTGTCCACAAGGCATATGATTCACATCCCTTCTCTCTAGAGAAACAAGCGCGCAAAACTATGTACTATCCAGAACATGGATCCTGCTATTTCTTCCCTTTAATCTTTCAAATCTAATGTGGAAAGAATGTACTGGAGCGGTGGTATCTGAAAAAGAAGGTGTGGCGCATGGAATTAAACATGTGATAATCTTGAACTCTGAAAACCGTAAATTTTCATTAGCTGTCAGTCTGCTTGACCCATTTCTTCTCCACAGCACACCTTCCAGAAAACAATCAGCAAGCTGGAACACGCTGTCAACTAGCAGTTTTAGATGAGAAATACTCCTGAAAGTTTTCTAACATGAGGGTAAACTTAGAAATCTGAAGAGCCGAGACACTCTTTAACCCTCCTGCACTGCCCACGCTGTCTGTCAGTGCTCTGCCCTGGTCTCTGGGACCATCTCCTTGGGCACCTCTTTCTCTGACAGACTCTTTTTTCCTCCCCACGCTCCATTAAGGACAAGAATTGTGTGTCAGGGATGCAACTTTTGACACCTGCCCGAAACAAGCTACAAACCCTTGTAAAACTGCATACACCCAGAAAACCTTTTTGCTTTTGGTGGTTGGAACATGGGATGATCCCATTGCTTCGGAGTGTGCCCAAACCCTCACGGCTCCTTGGCAGGACCAGGCTCTGAGAAGATGGAGCATCCTACATGGCTGGGTCTGTGGTGCACCCCTGCTGATCACCCGTGTGGAGCAGAGGCCTGGGTGGGTGCCCACCCCAAGGCTGAGGCACCTCAGGGAGAATTATTCCTATACCTCCAAACCAGCCTGGGTTCCATACAAAAACTGGGAGCAGGGTTCCTGACCCTCCACTGTCAGCACTGAGGCAGTGTGGGGCATACCCAGGGAGACTGGAAGCTGGGTGAAGGGGTAAGCTGCACACTGGAGTGCCCAAGAAACCAGAAACAAGGTTGTGAAAATGAGTAGTAATGGGTGTCAGAGAGGAAAGATGGGTCCTGGTGGCGCAGGAAGATGGGTATTCAGAGCTCAAGATGGGGCTGAATTTTTTGAAAAAAGGTTGGGTAACTGGTGAAAGAGGGACTTTATGGTCAATTGAGGATGCAGACGGCTGCAGCAGAATAATGCATAAAGGGAATAATAATTGGAATAGATGTAATTTTAAACATTTTTAGCCACGATTCTGGATTCTAGAAAGGATGTATTCCATGGGACTAATGACTGACAAGCAGGTGAGGATTTTGTACTTGAATTTGCGCTTCCATTTAAGAGCTACTCAGCACTACCAGGGTGCTGCTGACTGTCCTCTCTTTGAGAAAATTGTGAAGAGCAGGTGAGGAATAGGTAGTGACTCTGCCACCTTAGTTAAAAGATACTCTGTAAGTCAAATCGCAGGAGTAAGATGAGATAAATTCCCCTTGAGAAGCTCTCAAGAATTCTCTGTTCAAACTTCTAACTTCTGTGTTGGGTTAGCCCTCTCCCAAGCAGAAGTTTTGTTCAGAGTTCTCCATTAAAAGAGCCCTAAGAGCAGCTCAGGCAACCCACAGCAAAACCACTCTGAATATCAGCAGACACCGATTTTGCATTCTAAAGATTCGGATTAAAGACATGGAGGAAAAACGCAAGGGGACCTCATCTACCTGAGATAAGTAATACCCTAAGCAAAAGGAGAAGGGCAGAACACAGAAACTGATCTTGTGATACAACAATAGAAGTTCCTGAAGTGGTTGCAGGAACGCACAGAGTAGCACACAGCGGAAAGCAAATGTGCGGTTCCTATCACTCAGGCTCCATATCCACCGACCACAAAGCGGTGAAAACACATATCACACTAACAGCAACAGAGGAGATTACATCATTTCAGGGACACATCTGACTCTGGCTGCAAGAGAATCAGGAGAAGCACAAATGTCAGGCTAAAAGCTGGTAAGAGCCCACGGAGCATTGCAAACACCATGGCATCATACAAAGGCATATGCACCGGACACAGACTAAACTGGTCTAAGTTTCAGGGTCACAAACAAAGCAGGGAATTGTTTCACAGCCACCATCAGAATTTATGCTTAGCATATTCATCTGCCCAAATGTTCAGAAGTCAGATAGGAAGTAAATGAAATCCATCAGTCATCAGCTGGCTGATGCTCCTGCATCCTGGAGTGTTTACGTGTTGTGCAACACCTCCTCTCCCAGGGAAAAAAATTCTTGTTACAAGACAAAATAGGGTTTTTTTCAGTCACTGGTTCTTACTTTGCTTTGTCTCTGCTTACCTCATGACACTTTAGTATCTAAATATAAGTGGACTGCTTGAAAGACTTGCCTTTTGCTTGGTTTACATACCACTATGTACACTTCTACAATTTTTCTTTTTGACTGGCACTGTCTCCTCCTTCCAGCCCACCCTAACCAACTCAAGGAAACTTCTGCTTGTTGTATGATTACACCAAAAGCTTTGTGCCCATGGAAGGAGGCACTTCTAAGAAGGAAGTCTGGATGCGATTTTGCTTTGGAGAGTAGTTGATTAATATCTCCAGATGGTTTTATCTCCATTCTCCCCTGAAAGTCCAACTTCAGCAAAGATGGCTATTTCCTATTTCCATTACAAGAAACTGAAGGTTCTCACAGGAGGGTAAGCTGGAAGCTTAAGCATTTCCCTCCTGGACCCTCTGGAATGTCTTCCTTACTGTTGTAGCTTTGATTTAAAACACTTGGGTCTTCCCCTAGTCAAACACAATACAATCTGCCCGGGATGTTTCTGCCGTCTTATGAAACACGCTTTGTGCCTCTCGTGAATTCTTAGGTGCTTAGCTAGCTCTTAAAAAGCCAAACCTTATTTTTAGCCAAATTTCAGTTCTGAGAGCTAATCAGCCTAGCAACCACGATAACAAACGATCAAACTAGAAATACCCTTCTTGCAGGGCTTCAAGCAAATTGTGTCTGGTGGAAATTGCAGTGAGCTATTCGGCAACGCACAGCTGGGGTGGAATACCTCCTGCAACCTTTTATGTGTGCCTGCAGCTAAAGAGATTCATCTGCAACACATGCTCAAAGGATATTATGTACTCACTGGAACAGGCTGGTTAATTCATAGATGCTACAGGACCCAAGGATTGACTTGCTTTCCCACCGAGTGAATTTTGAGGAAGTTCTTCCTTGAACTAAATAGCTATTTTTAAGGGATAAGCTTAAGTCTGACATATTTCAATTTGTGATAAGGCTAGATTATAATACTTGAGAAAATGCAAGCTGGCCAATCTTCTTTATGAAAACTGTGGTAGATGTTTGAATAAACAAACTGCAGGAATAGATGAACAACTATAAACTAAAACTAAGTACTGAATTTCACTATGGGAACGCTTTTAAAGGAAACTGTACTCCATCAGGCACGGATAATAGCTATGCAGCCTCTAACTGCATACAGCTCCCAAGATCTTCAAAAGAATTTGGTTTAGAAAATTAGGCATATGAAAAAGATTTTACAGTATGGAAGATCTCTTCATCAAAGGTCTCCTCTTGAAGCAAACGATCCACAAGTGGCTGCAAGAGTGTTGCAGCGATTGTAAATACATGGCAGATAAGTAAGATTATCCCACAAATATGAAAAGGACCCCTGTTGATTTAGTACACAGAGGAAGGAACACATTTAGCTTTACAATTACACCTTATTACAGGGGGCATTATTCAGCCAGTCAGTGTTCTGACTTACACCACACAAAACACCTTTGAAGTCAGTTAAAATACACAACGTATATAAATCAGGATAGGTCTCTGCCTAGGACTAATAATAGATAGAGAAGGAAAATCCTTACAGGGAAAAGGCAGAACACAATGTCTGCAAGGGAGAGAGTAAACAGCGACCCATACTGCAGCTGTGTAAATGCGCCGAGCCCACAGACACAATATGAGTGTATATTTATACCAGAGTGTTGGGGCTTTTTAAGCAGATAAAAATAAGCGGTTTTTAAAGTGTACTTACTGAGAACGGCATTTAGTGTTTATTTAAATTTTGGTAAACACGAGAGGACAAACTGCCATACTCAGGCAGGACACACTCTACTTGTTTAGAGGATTTTTGAGGATTAAATGTATATATTGAGTGATACAATTAGCACTGGCTAGCAGAAACTATTACTTCATAAAACTACTGCTGTGACAGCAATGTGTATCTTCGATAGCTACAGACGTACTTTATTAGAGGAAAGTACTCCTGTGGGGTGGCAGAGTCTGTGGAGGACTGGACTGGCTGAGGAGAGAGATGCAGGGGACAGGAGGGTCTCCTTCCCCCCAGGGGGAGGAACCCCATCCCTCTGCACGTTTCTTGCTCTGCATGCCACGTACCATGGTGGGGCATGGGCTGTGTTCCGCTAAGCTGTCAGTGTCAGCTCTCTGGGGAAGTGCTGGGGCTGCTTTCTGTTGCTGCCCAAAAGGCAGTGGTCTGTGGGCACCCTGATCCTTCCCATCGGTGCTTCCTGATGAAGCAACCCCCTCTTCTTTGGTTTTGGTGGTAGCCATGGATCTGGACTAACACCAACAGCCCCGTTCTCCATTTCCACGTACCTGGAAAAGCTCGGAGGCACAGCAGCTCAAAGGGCAGGAGAAACAAGCCCTGTGTTCTCTAGCACACTTGACTGAGGTTACCACTGCAGGTGGTGCTTGATCTCGCGGAGGTGCCCTGCATCTTTAACAACATCACTCTAACACATACCGTTCCCCTTCTCAAGAGATGCTTGAGCCGTTGTGCCAGATAGAAAATATGCCACTACACGCCTGCTGGGTCCTGAGGAAATAGCTGTACGGGTGCCGAGGTGAGCAGCTCCCCATGGAGATGCCAACCGCAGCAGTGCTGGGGCTGGAGACAGGAGGAGGGCTGCGCCTGCCTCGGCCATGGAGCGGCAAGCATTAGGTACCGCCCTGGGGAACCTCCATCACTTCTCCCTTCCCCCTCCCCTTTCTGCCTGGAGAAAATCCTGACACTTCCCATGCTGGATGAGCTGTGCCACACAGTACCAGAGGACCAAGGAAAAAAGGGAAGGGGAGGGAGGTGAGGGCTGCTGCTGCCCCAGCACTCCTACGACCTGCCAGGGACAGAAGGAAGCAGAGGGGCCTGGTGGCCTCCTACTCCTTGCTCTCCACATGCACCCATCCATGATCCTGGCTCTACATGGTCTGCTTACCCTCCTCTGCATTTTGCCTGCAGGCACAGGAACAGTTACAAGCAGAATTTTCTACGGTGGCCAAAGGCCTGCTGTTAGCAGCAGCTATATTTCATGCTGACACTTTTCAGATGGCTTTACAGTTCAGCACGTGGTTTTCTTAGACATGCTTTGTCTCCTCAGGCCGCTCTGCTGGTTTTCTGGGGGGCATAATGTTTTTCTCCCATCCCCTTCGGTGATAAAACTCCAACCTACCCCTTGAGAAAGCTTTGTGGTCCTTCCCCCCCTTCTCCATTCTGCTGAGCTCTGGAACTCTCCATCGACTTCTCTAATCTGTTACTTAAATGGATAAACTGACTTCTTTCATTTCACATTTATATTTCAAGGCACATCTGCAGCATTTGAGAGTTCACTGCATGGATCTTTCAAACCACACCATAGGATCTTGGCAGTTACACATGACTTCAGCGATTTTATACACATATATCTGACGTACAGAGGAAGTAATTAAACCATATGGACCTCTCCCATACAGTAGGAAGCACAGCACAAATCTTCTCACTTGATTTATTATAACCTTATGTCATTTAGCAAAACCAACTCTGCAACTGTTTGAAAGAAAGAAGCCAGCTGAAAAGGACAGAGCGGACCTGCATGGGGAGCTGTGGCTCAGGCAGTCCAGAGCGGTTTTACATGCCTGTGGATGTACAGCACAGTCTGGCCCTCGCTGGCAGCACCAGGCATGAGCTACCTGAGCGCAAGCTCTGCAGTTTGGTTTGCGAGGCTTTGTAACAACAAGAAAAACAAATGGAAAACCAATAAAAGCTATGGAAAAGGGTGCAAGGTGATATTACACTGCACATCTGTGTGCTCCGTAATGGAAAGGGAGTTAGTCTCACAGTGGTAAGGGATACTCTGCAGTAGCAGTACAGTCATATTTGAACTGAAGAGTTTCCTGTGGAAAATATGCTCTATCCATAAATCCACATGCCAGTGCATGCCCTCATTAAATACTGGCATAATGAACACATACGGGTCCAACACGCACAGCGTGGTTTGGTGCCTTGGTCCCTGTGGTGCTGGAGACCCTGTCCTCTGGAAAGAAGCTGTCACTGTGCCCCTCGGCGTGCTGCTACCACTGCCATTAATGTGAAAGTGCTACAAATGCTCTCGGCACCGTACGAAGAGCCACAAGCAAACAGCTTCTGCCCCATCCTAACACAGCCAAGCAGAGCCAGCCATGAAAACCATGGCACCCTGTGTTGCAGGGGAAGAGTTCACCTCACAGAACTGGCTTCTCTCATTCCTCTTCCAGGCTACCAAAAAGGGAAGTCCTTTGTGGAAAGCCTTCAACACAAAAAGGATGGTGAAATGGCAAAGGAAAAGGTGTTGCGTGGTTGGGAGCAGATAACAAAAAGGTCATAAAAACCCCCAGAGAAGCAGAGGACGTAGAAACAGCCACAAGCAAGAGCTGGCTTATAGGAAAATGAGTATTTGGATCAGAAGAGAATAATGTAGACATATCCAAGTCCTTATTGGATGGGACAGAAAGACTTTATTGGCTGCTGTACCCTCAATGGAGTGAAGCACTATGTGTACTGGGGTGGATAGTGGGCAGAACAACTTTCTTTTTTGCTCTTAAATTGATACTATACTTTGCCAACAACCTCAGGGCCAAATAAATCTGCTTTCAAACAAGCTACAAGGCTTGATAATATCTCTTTGACCAGTGATACTATATTTGAAAAAAACTGTTTTGCTAACTAATAAAATAAGCAATAATTAGACACAGAATTTTATCAAACAACCATGACCCATACTAAAAAAAACCCCAAAACCACAAAAAACCCCAATGAGCTTTTCTTCACTGGGCATCTATGATAGTACTAGACAAAAAGGAATCTGACACACTAACATAATCTTTTCATAGAGAAATAATTTTAGCCTGTGGGAGAAAAAAATGTTGCATGGATGTTTTATTAGTTCAGGCTTGCGGCTTATTCATTGTTTACAGCCGTTCTCCGTGCCTAAAACACAGACTTCGATCCTTCAAGTTCTTCTTTCTGCATGCTCCTGAAGTGAATATCTAATTGTAAGATATTTTAACACTTGTCATCCTTTTCCAGATCAATGTAATGGAAACACTTACATATACTTGAACAGCCCTGTTCATTGCACAAAGACACTGAAAAGTATTTGGAAACCGTTATGTATCAAACTGAGGTAAATACAGAACATTTATCCTCTTAAGTGTCAGTAAGAAAATGCTGAGAACAGGCTCGGTCTGCCTCGGCAGACACTGTTCGTGATGTCAGCCTGCCCATTCCCACATTCCTGGTCTCTCCAGGTCAGAGTCAAAGGATTCCACTAATAGTTTGGTACTTACCAAAGCAGACAAAAGGAAAATGGGTCAATGTTACTTGCTCCCATGTGACAAAAATACAGAAAATAGAAACAAGCACCATTTGAGAACGTTGTAAAGCCTTGGACACATGTCATGAGAAACCGTTTACAGTCTCTAGAGTGTAATTTAAGCGCTAAAAGATGACCTGGATTATCCCCCTTGGATGCCTGTCTGAGCTGCCCAGTTACAAAGCAAGGCTATCATCCTTCTTGAAACTCCTGCTCTCAGTCAGCGGAAATTGAAAACCTTGGCCAAAAGCACAAGGAATATTTTTGTGCACCTTCTGATTGTCAGAAGTCAAAGCCTGAAGGTCCAACCAAATGGGCAGTATGTTTATCCTAAAACAATCCTGGCAACGCACTCCATTTCTATAACAAAGTGCAATCCATATGTGAACACCACACAAAAGTATCAATGATACATGAGAATGTGCCGTGCTGTGCAGACACTGTTGACCAGAATGAATGAAAAGATTGCACAGGAGTAAAGAGTGATGAAATCACTGCGTACTTACTTTCTAAATAAGGTAAAATATACTTTCAGTATTTCATAGGAAGACAAGAAAGAAAAAATTTGCTTTTTAACATTGAGTAAAAAGGTATGGTAATATTTTTAAATGACTGTGAATTACATCCAAAGGGTTCTTATCCCATTGTCAGCTACTGCGACCAAAGTTAGCTTTTCACTACTCATCTCCAACAAGACACCTAGCTTTTTAAAATTTTCCGTTGTATTATTTCTTCACTACAGTTAAATTTTCTACAGTTACATTTTAAGTCTTGTTGTCTCTTCTGGAAGAAAATGATTCTCAGTTCCTTACTGTACTTTGTCCTGCTTTTCTTCTCCATCGCTCATTCATTTTTGTGATACGCAGATGGTCAAATACACTCTTACAAATGTTGCCCTCAAAAGAGATTGCTTAAATACCCATGAAATACCTTCTCAATTTCTTAGCAAACTGCCGTAAGATTTGTTTTCTTATTTGAGTGGAACAAGCCCATAAATCAGTGGAATACATAGCTAATGCAAAAGGCATCAAATGGTGTCATTTCAAAGTCAGGAGCTGAATCCACATTACAAATAGAGTTAATCCAGCGCATTTACTTCAGTCAGAATTTTGTTTAAACTACAACCTTGGTATTCATTTTGATTAATTACACTAATTCTTGAGTTTTGTCCAAGGCTGTTGAATTGTTCTCCTGTCACACCAGCTGAGACTGCAAAGGTTTTTGAGACAAGCTCATAGGAGAAGTATCTGCACAGATACAGACCCCTAGGCCAACAGGCTTCAGAGATGAAGCTGAAAATGGAAATAAAAAGGTGGATGCCTACTTTTGACTACTTTTCAGTCAAGTACCATTCTTTTTCTCCTATACAGTTGATTTAAAAGTATTTTTGAGGAATTCTGCTTTCAGGGAATTCCTTTTTAGAGGAACTTTTTGCTGAAGCCAAAGACAGGGAGTGCAATTTGTTAGCTTGGGCTGGAAATAACAATCCCATAGTCTTTTAAATTACAAACATTTTTTAACATTTACTCCTGGAATAAAGCAAAGTTTTGTAGCTGGCTGAAGCAGAAATGCTCTGCAAAAGAACATTAATAAAAATCAGGGGAATAATCAGTTTTCATCAATGTGCATATTTTATTTGATTTGAAAGAAAGTCTCCATCTGAGATTATTTTTTCTTTTAAACATTCTGAACATTTACAAAGAAAAATATGATTTTGGTATGAAAATTTAATTGTGTTCATGCATGTACTGAAACAAAACATGCTACTTTTTCTTATATATCTTGCTTTTTTTGTTGAAATCAGTTCTTAGGAAAACCTTTCACCAACTGTTCCTAAATCTCAGATTTTGTGTAGAATGCACATATGGAAGGAGGATTCACTGCTTCTTGCTCATGGGAAAGTTATCTAACCTCCATCCAACAGTTCAAAAAGATCTCTGATGTTGATTAAACATGTATAAACAAAGCTTAAAAAAAAAAAAGAGAAAACATGCATATTTCACTCAAAAAAATGTCAGAACAAATGTATTAAAGAACAGAAATTAGCAACCACCATCAATATCCAGCTACACAGTTGATTAATAGTCACTGTAGCCCAGGTTAAGCAATTTTCACTGAACAAAACATTAGATCATAAACTAGGCATTATGTTTCAGATTGACTCAAGTTCTACCAAGCCAACCTGCACCCTGCCTGCCTTCAGTAGCTAACTCTAGAGATTATGGGTCTACTTACTACTAACAATTCATGCAAATAATCCTTGCACGCAAGACTTGGATGCCTATGGAACAACGTCAAGACTTTAGGGATTTATGTATGCTGGCAAGACCTTGTAAGGCAGTGTTTTGAAAGCATAAATATAAACAAAAGCATGCATTTGAAACTGTACCCTCAAATGTCTGTGTAAAAGGGAACTGTACTCTTGCACTTGAAAGCAGAAATTAGCTTCACACTGTTAAGCACTTTTGTACAGTAACACTCTACCTGTCTCTTGCAGTCACCAGTGAGCTGCTCTCCATTATTACCTTGACTAGCCTCACAAAAACTAAAAAGTAAAACTCATGTACCATACCAGAATTGAATACGGTATTGAAATACTGACGGGTGCCTTCCTGTCCATGCATATTAATGCTTATTAGCACTATTGATAATTTGCAATCAAATCTGCTGCCGTTATAAATACCTCCCTCAAATACTTCCCCTCTGAGGGCAACTCCTCTTCCTGGACATTTCCAGAGACTTAACCTTGGCCTATGAAGCAATATGAAATTTTAAACATCTTTTTTTGGTACTTCATATCCATTCTAGTGCAGAGTGTGACAACACTTTTGAAGATACGTGAGCAAGTTCACGCCCAAAGCTTTGTAGATGGCAAACACTGCAGAGAAAATAGGATATTTTTCAAACTATTTCTGTCTGGGGAATGTAAGAACAAGACGAGAGGGACAAGAAAAGGCAGGTCACTGCAAGGCAGGTCAGCTCTGTGAATCTTTGGCTTGCATGATCAGTGGGGTTTCTTCTTGTGGTGGGTTCATGTTTGGGTGTTTGCTGAGTGGCTTCCATGGGATATTTGAAGGGTGTAGGTGATTCCTTGACCCTTGCAATGGAGGAGCTTGAACAACAGAGGAGCTTGCATCAGACTGTACACAGAGGTCCATTTGTTCTCCTCCCATGATTCCTAGATACATCCCAGTGAGGCCAGATTTTCCTTATTTCTACTTAGCTTAATGTGCGTAGAGGAGGGAAGGGGAAATGTGCTCCAACTCACCTCTTCAAGTTGTTATACAAGTATAAACCTTCAAGAGCTAACATACTGTAAGCTCAGGATGCAGGCAGAAGTTGAACAACAGAGCAGAGACCACTCAGTTTGTTGCAGAGAGAGTGAAAGGTGTGTTACTGATGACCCAGGAGGCAGGTTTTGTATGTGCAGCCCTTGGTCCTTGCTGCAGTGCTTCCTGGATGTGTTCTCTAGAGGCAAGAGTGGATGAGCTGGAGAGAAACAGGTCCACAGGCAAGGCCTGACAGGATGTGATGGAACAGACTCACTTCTGCTGTGGCTGCCCTCACATGGCCCCCATCAAAAAAAAAAACCACCCTGATGTTGACTAAACAAGTGTTTAGAAGATGTCAGTCTGAAGGAAGGTGGATATTCAGATTAGAAAGAGGGATAAAATCCCTCATAAACTCTAACCTCCATCTGACTATAATCACAGAATGGTTTGGGTT